>NC_048901.1:4798408-4924141 GCF_011077185.1 Oxyura jamaicensis
ACTCAAGGAGCTGCTTTCTCTGGTTACTGAAGATATGTCTCATATGCGGCTGTCCCATGAGCAACTGAAGGAAGATGCACAGAACCACGGGAGCAGAACTTTCAGACTGGCCCAGTACCGACTGTCGTAAGGAACACACCCAAAATGCAAACTCTCACCAACTGCTTACTAACTCCATCTCCACTTGAGATGTTCCAAAAACACTAAATCTGTTTCAAAAGCACTAAAAGTGAAAAAATACAGTAAGTTCATATTTACCCAAGGAGAATGTAAGAATATACGATGTTATTTTCTCCTCATATGGAAACTCTGGAAATGAACATTAGTGCCCATCAAAACACTTATGGCTAAACCTTTTTCATTCAATAAAATGTTACCAAAATTGCAAGTCTTACTGAAGATATCTTGCATTTAGAGAAGGTAGGTTTCTGAGGTCTCAACAGAAGGCACAGAGAAAAATCCTAAATAAAGAAAGACCGGACCTTGGGAACATGAAAATGGATGTTTCAACAGCTCTGCTTCATGGACACTGGAAGGTTTGATCTTGTTCCAATGGGGAATTTCAAAACCTTACAGGCTGTTGCAAGACTGAGGTCGCTTTTCCTCAGCCAGCTCTTGCTAGTATAATCATAACCAGAGATTTATGTATTGTCTTTTATACCCACAGAACTTAAAGCAATTTGCAAGTGATTGCTGCCATAAAAAGCATGTATGAAAAAGAAAAGCCTCACTCACAATCCTCACTAAGAAAGGAGGCCAGTCTGCACTGAAGCAGGACAGTTGTTGAAGAAATCACAGTGTTGGGCTTTAAGAATAAGCATGGGGAAAATATAGTGACTAATTGAACAGCGGAAGAGTTTTAAATAGGCAAGTTATAATTATTATAACTGAATTTGGCTAGAAGATCAAAGCAAACAAGCAAGCAGTCTTCACTGAGAGGATGTGAATAAATCAGTGCGTTATCTGCCATCTTGAGAAAGAATTCCAGTTGCACTTGCCTCTACAACCCCAACGTTAACCAACGGGAGCAGTGGTAGCTGCATGGAGATCATTGGAATGACTGGTTGAGTTACCACTTCACCATAAGCGTCTCCTCAAAGACCACCAAAAGCAGAAGTGAAATGTGGCAGCAGCAGAGCAGTTTGCACACCAGCTACTACAGCTATCATAGACATGAAGCTGGAATTTATTTATTTATTTATTTTGTTTTACTGTTAAATACCAAACTATTCAGCTCTTTAAAGAATTTTTGAAGCAGAGTTTTCATATCTATAAAGTCAAGCAGCAAAGAAGATGAAGACAGTTGACGTGATTTCTAATGAAAAGACCTTTATCATTCACACAACTTCAGAGGATCCAAATGCCAATCTCACATCATCTGGGGTTTAAATTCATGGAAAACTCCTGTGAGAGCTCCTATGGCTGCAGTTGGATTCCCAGCTCTTGATGTTTGCCAAGCACTTGAAGGAGATGCTGCAGTGCTTTCACATTGAAAACACTTTAAAAACTATTGTGTCAAAGAGCAAAGCAGAGAACGCTCCAACAAGGAAGGAATTTCCAAGAATTTACTGAGTCAGGCTTCAACTTAACTCACAGCTTCTGAAGTAGAGCTTTTGCTTGGAGAAAAACCAACTGCTTTGTAGCAGAAACAAGGACGAGCTACTTGTGAAGCAATACATAAGAGAAATACAGCACTGAAGCAAGTGGAAATTGCTGTGAGGGTTGATGGGAACTTTGCCATGGTCATGTGAGAAATAATGTTTGTAGGAGGTACTTACCACCACTTGTGCACTCAAGGCGAAAAAAAGACAAAAAGTAATAGTGCAAATGATTGCAAGATCGGTTGCTCAGATACCAAGTCTTCTGAATCTGTTTGAATTTAAGCAGGAATAACTTAGAAAACTGATAACTGGAATACTCTTGCATCAGGTTTAGCTGCATTTATGAAGTCATGTGTAAAACAACATGTAAAAGATCAGTCAAATCATCCTCTGAGACAGAGAGGGTTCAGAGCTGGCCTAAATAACATTCCTCCTGACAAAGAAAAAGCTAACTCTGTATGCAGACAGTTTACTAATAGATAAGCTGGACATCAATTTTTTGCTACTAACAGCAGAGCCAAAGACAAAACCAAATCACCAGGCACAAATTTAGGGAGAACAAGTTTTTGGATGAGAGATGTTAACAGAATATTTGATCAAGATGAAGACAAAGCAAAATAAATTTAATATAGTTTAAAAATATTAATAAGAATGTTGTCATTTGAAATCTTTATCCATAGTCAATACAATAGCTTAATCAGGTGAGATTCTCAATAAAAGTAAATAAATTTTTATATAAATTATACATTTTATGTATTTGTACCTTTACCAGAAAAACATAGGTTAAATCTACCCCATAAATAACTAAACGGTATTTTGCCATGATGAAAACCTCATCTGACTGACAAAAATACAAAGCTCAAGGGTTATAATAAGAATGTACCTCTCATTGGAGGGAACGGTACCTTTCATAACACAATAATTACCTCTCAGTGAAGGGTAAGATAGCTTTACCCAGCCTACACACATTTACATTCTATAAGTAATGTAAGTAATTAGTGTTTATTTACTTACATGTAAGTAATTTACATGTGTAAGCCTACACATATTTACAGTCTATCCTCTTTTTGTTGCTCTTCCTTTTGTACCAGAATGATGGTGACAAACTCTAGATTTGTCCACCTCCTCATATAAAGGGGAATTTTAGAGGACATTTAAAATTTCTGCGATAATGGAATGAGGCAGTCACTACAAAAAGCCATTTTTGCTCCCTGACCGATGCTGTTTGGTTTATCTTGGCAGGAATTGATGCCTGAGTTTGAAATAGTTCAGATACGTCTTCTGTGTCTCTTGCAATGTAAAGTCTAGATAAAATGGTTTGTCCGTGTCATGTTTTCATTATTGCCCATTTCATTCAAACCAGCAAAGTATACCGGGACTCGCTCTGAACCCAATGCTAGAAGTCACGCAGCTGAAGTGGTGCAACAAAAATGGAGAAAACAAAACCAAAAACACCACAGTTAAAGCAAACCAGAATAATGCCAGCACTGATAACCTCTCAACCCAGGTGGGTTCACAGCCGCAATTAAGGACAGGGAAAGGTTTAGAAATGGTGAAGCAGCTTCAGGCAAAACCACATCTTCTCAGGGAAATGGTTTCATATCTTCAATGATTTGCTGAGCACTTTCCAGCAGAGGAAACAGCAAACAGGGCCTTAAAAGTTTTTAATCCAACTCAAAGGAAAGAGGGAAATGGAAAGCAGACTCCGAGTGCAATTAAAAATGCTGCTTCCTTTTTTAACAAAAGGAGCACAAACATGCCCCTGCTCTGAAAACGGCCCTGTTCTCACAGGAGGCTGGGAAGGTCCCAACAGCGCTGTGAAGGCTGCCTCATGTTTCTCATTAGGCTCATATGAATTCTTGGCTAGTGAAATCCCCAAGGAGAAATTAATAAGGCTGGGTCTGGGTAGAAAGAGAAATTGAATTCTGGATGGATACTTCAGCGGTGTGTTACCAGATCTCCTTAATTACATTTGAAGTCTGTTCATCACACACAGTGACCTCTACCAAACACTTTATATAACTCCTGGGGCATTGTGCTTTCCTGTACCCTTGCCTACAAGAAGAGTGAGATTTCTCTCTCAGACAAGAGAATCGTGCTCCTCCAGCAAGCCACAGGCCAGCTCAAACCCCTCTTCCACTGACCTTCTACCAACACTTACTGGTATTGTTAAGTGCACAGGGTTCAACAGCACATAGACTTGAGGCTTCACAGTTTGCAAGGCTGGGCTCTTGAACCTGACAAAGCCAGGAAAGCATTTAAAAGGACTGACCTCTGGAGAGTTTATTCATTGCAAAAAAGTGGTAGGATGAATTAGAGAATGAATTGGTTTCTGGCATGCATTTTGCCCACAGAAATTAATCCAGTCACTGCTAAAGCTCCGTCCCAAGTTTCTAAAGATTTTGTTGTCCGTTTTCAACTAATGGGTTTTATACAAAGTTATACAGTGTTTTGAGAACTGAAGAAACTTGCCCCATCCCACCAAAAATGAGTATCTAAAAACAAAACAAAACAAAACACCTTTTTTAAAAAAAATCTGTAGACAACTTGCACCTAATTTCAAAAGGAAGCCAGTATTAAAGCAAGTCCCGTTATGCGAATCCTCAGCATGAACTATGTGACACATGGCCCAGTTCCCCTTCCAGATGTGCACACGAACATGGCTAACTGTGCAATGTGATTTGATTTCAGGTTGTCTTTACTTATACCAAAAAAATGGGTAGAATTTCACTTATTTTTCCATACTGACTATTCCACTTTTGGCTGCCACAGAAGAGAGGAGCTGTTTGTTCCTACCAGCAGAGTTAGGCAGAGGCGGCACATGGCCATTAGCCAGTGTCATGAGCCAACAGCTACAATGAGGTACTTATCCCAGTTGCCCATTCTGTAGGAACAGAGGCAGGGAAGCAAAGCCTTTTATTCATGAAAATAAGCAATTTTACTATAGACTGTTAAATCTCTCATGCCAACGTTCAGCCAAGTCTAAGACAACTCTATATTTTAATCAGCAGTACTTGATCTGGTTGCTGATGGGAGAAATGCATGCTGAGTGTGCACATGACGCATCGTTAAATCAAAGCTCTGGAGGTCAAGAATGATCAGAATCAACTGTTTCCATTCACCAGATCAAATAACTTGTTCTAGTTCCAGCTCAACAGAAGAGTGACTTCGCATTTTATCTGGCTCTGGTGAGGACAGCCTTCGGTCAAGTGATTTCATTACTTAATTACCTAAAATACCACAGCAGCCCAGCTATAACCATGACCAAACTGCACAATCCCTGCAGTTCAGTGATTTTAGAGGGGTCAAGACCAAACTTTCATTTTAGTAAGAGGAAGGAGAAAAGTGATATGAAACTGAAGACAACCCTGCAAATGTTTGGAAGAGATGAGTCCTCAAATGACACAGAGGAACTAAAGGGCAGAAGTGGAGGAAACAAACAAGATGAACATACAAGAAACATGAAAAAAATTATCAAAGTACGTCACCAAAGTACAGCAGCAGCTTAGATGGCGGAAAAAAATTAGAAGATGGCATTAATTCCAATTTTTTTGTAAACAGCAAAAATAAGAGAGACATGGAAAATTACATATAGTTAAGCAGCAATTGAAGGTGTGAGATAAGGTACCTACGTTACAGGTTATGTGCTCCCTGTGTTACTCTCAGCAGGACTAGCTGTTGGCTAGTAAGAAATGCCCAGCACCCAAGGGATGCCTCAAAATTCAGGCGACTTTTAACATGGCAGCAAGGACTTGATAACCACCACGACCTGCTCCTTAAAGAATAAAAGGGGTCTAGGTTCCCCCTCGGTTTTTAGCTCACTGCAGAAACAGGTACACATTTCTGGAGTTGATGAAAAGTTCCACATGTTCAGGAATACAGACCTTTGTATTTAGTACCTGCAGTCTGACGAGCATCCCTAGATCACTGAGGGATGACTCCAGAGCTCCACCTCCCCTTACAGTGCACAGTCCCTACTCCTGCACCCCAAATCTCTCAAATAGGATCCATTCTGGGATAGACAACCCAAAGGCAATTGGCCATGGAGACAAAACTGGAACAGGAAGAACTTCAACTGCAACTCGCAGGTTGCCACAATGACATTTCAGCCTTTAAACTTGTTTTCAGATTATTTTTTTCCCAGTTTTTCTGCTTAACTTGGGTGACAACAGCTGTGGGTTTGGGCTTTATTTCACTTGAGACTTTGTAGATGTGATCTTCCAAAGAAAACAGGCTTTTCTACCCAATAAAAAGTTTAAAATAGTCAAAACCAGATCAATTTTCATTTCAAGGCTGCCTTCAGACTTTGTGCATAGGTTGGGTGATGCAACATCAAATTTTGTTTGGACAAGATTTCTATCCTTGCAGTAACGATGACCAGAAGGCAGTAAGCGGTCTTCTTTGTGGAAATGTTAGCAACTGGGCAGTTTCAGCCTGACCATTCAATTTTCTTTCTGCTTTTCAATGTTTCAGCACATTGTGAAAAGTACATAGGAATCTGCCTTCTTGCCAGTAGCTGAATGAATCACAATCACCCTCAACAAGTAAAGCAGGCTAAATATAGACACAAACAAAAAACATTATAGACTTGCCATGAATTAATTTACTTACATGTTACACAAGATTAAACAACAAACAGAAGGGAATTCATGGAAGTGACAATGATTCTCTAAAAGCTTAAAACGGGTTGGGTTCTGCATTGCAGTTGAAAGCAACACTGATTCTCATGTGAACAACTTATTTTGCAGATATGTACTTGAATATGACATGATATAATTTTTACTTGATATAGGATGAAAACTTCTCATTATGACCCTTTTTGAAACTAGAAACGATTAAGTGACAACTTTTTTAATGCTGTGGATGAATCAGATGAATTATTTTTATTTTTTATTTTTTATCTGCAATTCTCCTTGGCTGGTTGAATAGTTTTCCACCTGTGCAGAATTATTCCCCCCGCCCCCGCATAAAGATCTCTCCCCAGTTGAAACAGGCCAAACTATAATGAACCTCATGCAAGGCTATATATTCCAAGATTTTCAAAAAGTTGCTTATTTTATATTAAAAAAAGCAGCTCAGAATTAAGAACTCGTTATCAGACACATAGAAGGTAGAAATATAATTTATTATTAGCAGCTGCTGAGAGGCAGCTGTGTAAACTTTCTCCTGAATACTGAAGGTGAGTTGAGCAAGAGTTTGATTTACAACACCGAAATTTCCTCTTAGTTGTTCACTCTGCCATATATACGTCAGAGAACACCATGGAAAAATTCTGGCATGCCTTCAGTTTAAACCATTAGTATAATACTTTGACTCAGGCATCTCTCACACTATAAATGTTTTGCTAATATGATACAGTGTTCGAGGGGAGGACGAATCGTCGCTGTAAGCAGAATTTGCATTCCACTTACAGAGCCCCCCTTTGTGTACCCAGACAGCCTTTCTTGGGTCATAGGTCAATACTCTTAGTGAAAACTAACTTTATAAATGCAAATCTAATATTAAAACCAGGCAAAATGTATTAAGAGGACGTTCACCTTCGCCTTATTTTTTTTCCATTGCATCAGGGCCAGAACAGAGAATTAAGGCTAAGATTACTTTTTGCTGCTCTGCGGACCAGCTCATTTCACACACAGTGACACTGGGACTTCGAACACCCACATGGAAGAGCAATCACCAACGGTTTTGATCATCAGTAATTTAAGCATAAAACCAAAGCAGATGCAAACAGCTGAGAAGCTCTAGCTACTATTCAAAGCTCATTCTTTACCCATTCTGATCTGAAGCAAAAAATAAAAATAAAAAAATTGACAGCTGATTTTGGGCCAAATTCAGAACAGTTTGGCCTGGAATAGTGCTGGATGCAGGAGCTTGTTAATAAAGCTTGTTTTTCCACAGAAAAAGAATAAATTGTAGAAAACTTTCCAGACCTTCTGCATGCATTGCTAGAATAGCTGGATTGCTTTAAGTCATTTCTATTAATAAACTGCTTAATTAGCTTCAGAAACCAAGACACTTTCTAAAAATAGTTATTTAACTGTTTGTATGTATAAAAGACACACACCTATGTATGTATTCATATATACGTATGTATGTACGAAAGAAGGAAAAAACAACATTCTCCCCTACTTCGATACCTACTGTCCAAACAGAAACTTAATTCCCCACCACCACCACGAAGTATAATTTGTCTGGAATATAGGAAGGCTTTGGTGGCTGGTTACAAGTTGTGATCCTGATAACGGCAGATGTCAGCATTAAATCATCTGAGAGCGACCCAACTGACTCAGGTTCAGTGCATTCATTGAAGCTTTACATAAATGCAGCTGCATTCAAAACATGAGCCAAAGTTTAACTGAAACTGGATAAAACCAAAACGTAAATGTACTGAAAGTTCTTGCAGAAAAGCCATTTGACCAATTGCTTGTACAGGGTGAGTGTGGCTCCTTGCAGATGCTGGGGAACGACACTAACCTAAAGGAGGGCTACCTGCAGTTTTCACAGTCTGCAGAAAATCAAAAGAACCTGACTTGGATTCTTCGGGTAGCTTAATTTTAGGAATGCCTATATTCATGCAGAATTAAGCTGACTGACTACATCCATTTATTACAAAATATTCACTTTAAGAAGTCTGCCAGGTTTTTAAGCTCTACAGAAGAAGTTAGTGGTGTGCTTCCAGCTGTGCTATGCTTCATGCCACTATAGGATACTAGAACATGTCCTACAAATTACACAGCCCCTAGTGAATATGCTAAATCTATTTTCCAAGCCCAAGTCTTCGTTGGAAAGCTTCATTCCTGTAACACACTGGCCTTCCCCGCATCAGAGGGTTTTGTAAGACCCTTGCATCACACAGACCAGCCCAGGATGTTATTCAAGAGACTGAAAAGGAACCTTTTCTTTAAGTAGCAGAAAAGTAAACTTGGTCCTGTCCCTGGAAAATTTCAAGTAATATTGGGTTTCTTCTGCTCCCAAAGGAAAAAAAAAATACTTGATGTCTGTTTAAAGAGTGTTGAGTACAGCACACTGGAACCTTTCAACAGTTGCGCTTTCAGACACCAGATATCCACAGATCTAGCCGAAGAGAAAGCCCAGGTTTTTATGACCCTATGTTCTTCTCTTACTCCCATGGCTTCACATTCACAGCCTTTTCCTGCACCTTTAGTACATTGCTTACCAGTAGGTTTTATTGACAGCATGGCTTGTGGCACTTTATTTTCCTAACCTAAAGTCTAAAGAAGACACCTAAGGTAACGAATTCCACTTTCAGGTGACTTTCAGGCTCAGGACTAAACAGAGCTGAGTCTGCTTCTTTGATGAACTCCACACTACAAGTCTGTTTCAGCTCTCCCAGAATATAATTTTCTAAGTAACATCCTTCCAGGTAAAGAAGTATATGAATCTTTGTCCTGAATCTAAGCATGCTTGGACTTTGGGTAGCTCTGATCAGAAATGAATGCCTCAGATTTACTTCCAATTAAAGTAAGACTAATTAAATTTCACAGATCCCTGTGGCTGTTTTTTTTTCCAGATCTCTGTGCAGCATAACAAACAGCTTCTTCAAACCATTCCAAGTAGCTGTGGTATGTTTGTAATTGCCTACCGCAGCTCAGAACCATAAAAGGTATAATGCAATATTTTGTTTTGTCCCCTCTTTTGGGGCATATTAAATAAAGGGATTTTATCTTGCTGTTGCTACTGCTCATTTTGGACACCTTGTTGATCCCACTACAATTACCTCGAGTTTTCCCCTTCGGTCTCCGCATCAGCATAAATGACAGGGCAGGCCCAGCAGGAGGGATATGCAGGGACAAAACAGCATTTAGCCACTAGCTATTCTAAGCGTGCAAAGGGATAAAGTCTTACATGCCACAAACATCTCGTCTCAAGGGACTGCTGGCTGGAGAGGGAATGAAATCTTCTCAAACCTCTGGAAAATGCACTCAGCAGTCTTGCAGCCCCACACAGAGCTCTTACAGCAACTTCAGCTGCTTAAGAAAGTGCAAAAGCATCCTGCGTTCACATCGCTGCAACTCTGCCGGGTCAGCCTTAACTCACCGCTCACCTCAAGGCAGCACGATTAGCTGTGGTTGAACAGGTGGGCAGCTGGCACGGGCTGGGAAAGAACCTGTGTAAACGTGGCGTGAGGAGAGGTTTTCAAAAGCATTACAAGGGTAATCCAATAAAGAGAAAGGGACTACACCAGTTGCACAAGCAATCAACCTCAAAATAGCTCATTTTAAGAGAATGAGCAACTTGTGAAAGCAAGGATGGGAATTTCCATGACAAGCATCTAGCTGCCATCCCACAATCACAAGCCCCAGATGATGTCTGTCTCCACATCTACTGCGCTCTCGGAGGTGCGCTCTCAGAGGTGCAAGAGAGAAGGGCTGCACTTATCACTCTGAGCATTGCTCACATACAGGCTGATTTATAGTTATATTCCTTCCAACAGCCTTAGCTGTGTTTTGGTCCAGGATAGATGGCCAGAAGAAACAAGAAGTCAAAATCAAAGAGAGCTGAATGTAAACACATGTTCACAAACGTCTGATCAAATTTATGATTTCCATTCAGACGTGCTATGTCTGTTTTACAAGGACATTACAAAACAAATACTGAATTATTTAATCTAATTTTATGTTCCATGACGTCTGCTGCTGCCCCACTGTAAAATAAGGTCTGAAAATTCACCGTTTCACCACATAGGAACCTGGAAGAATTCTACCTGCTTTCCAGGTGCTGTATTTACATATCTATACCCTGCATAATCTTTCCAGAGGCAAAAATAGACATCCTCATTACAAATACCTATAGCAATGGTATTTGCATTTGTTTCTTTTTGTTACTATACAAAGGAAGCAGGAAAGAGTAAAGTTCCTTGGAGGTACAACTGCACAATAAATCCTGTTCTGGAGGGATTTTATAGTATGTTGAAACTTGCTTTCTTTCTGACTGGAAATTCTCCAAAGGAATGTTTTTCCACAGGAAAATGCTGATTCATCAAAACCAAAGCATTTAGCAATTGTAAAAACCAATTACCGTGGAAGCCTATCTCATCCTGGGAATGAGCCCAGGCTCCTGCCAGCTTGCCCGCGTCTCTGTGCTGCACAGATGGGAAACCAAATCATTGTGAAACTAAAGATAAAAGGCTTGACACGGAGATAAAAACATGGACAGCCCACTAGCTCCTGCTTCCAACGTCCAACGTGCCCTAAGGTTTTTAATCCAACACAACCAACCCGGAGAAGTGCTAGGCTAGCAGAGCAGTCGGGGTGCTCAGAGTGTGGATGGACACTGCTCATGTTGGGACACTCAGAGCCCTTCCCTTCACCATTAGTGCTTAAGTTCCAGAGAGAGATCTTTTTCCCTAGCCAGAGAATTCAGTATTATTCCATTTGGGGGGAAAATTCTATTTAATATTAGACTTAATAAAGCTAATTGAAAGGATCGTTCAAATATGCCAGTGGATGAGGACAGATCAAACAGCCACAAAACTCACATCGGGGAGCTGCAGGTCAGAAATGGACCAGCTCTCAGACTTGCAATGTGCGGTTCTGGAAATCCCATGACTCTGCTCATCCCCCTTATCGCCCCGGGAATGCCAGTGCACTCACTCACACCCACAGAAGCCAGAAGGAGACAGGACTCAAAATTACTGCTTGGAGCTCGCAGCCTGGGTAACAATAACTTCCAAATAAAATTCACAGGGAAGGTCACAAGACATCTCTCAAAATCTAGCTAATTGTTAATCTAAATACCAATACTGTGGCAAAGAGCTTACAAAAGGATGATCTTGTCCCGATAATAAGCACAGAGCCAGGGTCTGGGTTATTGTGAACAGATCTGCCAGCCAGTTCTCAGGTGAGAGCTCATGGCTCAGCACATTGTTATGGGCAAATTCCCTTTTTCCTTACTAGCTCTTCTGATGCATTGGCACTTTCCGGGGCCATCGCTGACTGCTGCTCAGTTGTTGTTCCCCACTCCTTTAACAGCGCAGGGAAGGGCTGAAAAAATCCCTGCCTGCTGAGAAATCCATCTCTGTCTTCCTACACTATTTAATTTGGATGATGCTATTCAGAGCTGGAGCCAGCGGCACCAGGGGACCACAGGAGTGCAAAGTGGCGGCCGCTCAACCTCAGCTCACCAGAGACCCAGCTCCTTCAGGAACAGGATTGCTATTATGGGCAAAAGTGTTTTCAGATTGGTGGTGATTTTAGATATATCTGTAAGACAGAAATTCAGTGCAGTTTTTGGAAAGTGGAGCTCACCACTCACTAAGCAAGCCGTCTTGCAGGGAGCGTCTGAACGTGGTGCCCCAGAATTCAAAACAACTGTCAGATAGCCTTAATGGGACAGGGGGAGTTTAATCTTCCAAATCAAAACCAAAAACAGCAAAATTCATGTACCCAGGACAGCATACTATTGACTTAAATGACTTGGAAGTTGCAGTTTCTGTTTTGTTTGGCAGTTAGATCAAGTTTTATCGTTTAGATGCACTAAAAGATGTAATCATGAGAATTACTGTAATGGAATTAAGTATAGTTAATATCCACTGTATCTGGGAAAGCATCTCACAAATGCTCAGTTCTCAGCATGCAACTGAGAGGCTACGAAGTACAATTACATCCCTTATAATGCTGAAAATTGACATATGCAGCCTCAAGGAACTTACGGAGTTTCTCACTAGTGTTAGAACCTGTACCTTCTAATGCAGCATCCAAATTATGTAATTGACAATTCATCCTATTTCTTTTGAACTTGTACTAGAGGTAGATTTTCATGCTTGTCCTTTTCCAGTATTCTGGATCCTTGCCTCTCCTGAGAGACCCCAAAGACCCCTTATGGCTCCGAGATATCCATAAGGGAGAGGCTGGAGCAAAAATATTTTGGAGCTCTTAAGACATTGTGAAACGTCAGATCCACAGGATGACTATTACATAAAGAACCACGACCTGACTGTAACAGCAAAGAGCACTTCTACAATGATCTGAATCCCTTCAAATAAATATTCATCTCCCTCTACAGCCAAAAGAGAGAGAAGGCACCTTTTCTAGAGGAATCCATCTCAACCATGCAGCTTCCTTCTCAAGAAACTTCTCTTTCCCTGTACTGACTAGAGAACCCTTCTGTTCACTCAGCTACAGTTATCCTTTGTGAAACTGCTCTTCGGAAGCCAACATGATAATGGAGGTTACAGAGATAAGGAACACTTCAAAGATTCGGGGAATCTTGTCAGAATTTTGTGCAGCCAGGACCCTACAATGAAATCTATAGATTTAGTTTTCAGAAAACCTCAGACCCTCCAAGAGTGACACGCCAGTGGTCTCTACCAGGAACACAGTTGTGCACAACAGGCAAGGAGATAAAAGGGACAACAAAAACCTAATAAGATTATAATGTAGGATTTCCACTGCTTGCTTCTAAACTCGTCTTATGTCAGAAAGTTTGACCTTTAGAGAATGGTTTCTTGGAACAAGTCGTTCTGGAGCACACAGGGGAGAGGATGTTCTGACCCCTGTCCTGAAAATACACGAGCTTGGCTTGGTGCAGCTCAAGAAGCAACTCCAGTGGAGCTGCTAATGAACAGTTACCGCCATGTATAATTGAATGCAATAATCCTTGAGGGAAAAATCACCAGGAAGGGGGAGAAAATAGTAATCAAATCAATCTAGTAGACTGACACTGGACTCCAATAAAGGGATATTTTCCAGAGCTTTATTTTGTTAAAGACACCCTGAAGCATAAATATAAAAATTGATGTGCTTTGCTAATACATTGCTCTTGTTCTGCTTGAACCAAAAATGCATCCATTTAAAAAGAGAAATTCAACCCCAGCTGAGCAGTAACCATAAATAAAATAGAAACCAGGATTAAATTCACTGATATTTGAGGCCAAAGTCTCCCACATGACTCTCAGGCATTGATCCAGAAGTACATAATTATGAGAAAGGAAATTCCTCCTAATCCTGTCAAGTCCTGACTCCTAATATCTCCATTGATTTTTAATCTTAGTTGTCCTGGGTATGATAGAGTGGAGCTCAGTTTTATCAGTTATCTACCAACAGAGCCAAGAATAGCCTAGTGGTATGCATACACGAATGTGAAAAGGATGTAAAAACAAGACCCTTATCAATGAGTTTATGAATCTGAATGCCATGCATGCAATTTGAAATACATAGCCTGAAGTATAAAAGGAGTTTTGCCTTTTTAAAAGCAATGTATATTTTGTGCAAAAAAAAAAAGTAACAGACAAGAAAGGAACTTGTTCAATAAATAAAACCGTATTAAAGCCACGTACTAGAGAATTTATTGGCTTCCCCTGAAGACACTGACATGGTCCTACCATTTGAGACAGGGAGCTAATTAGGTGTGATTATACGTCTCTGTGCAGACATAAAGAGGTACCTTTAGCACGAATACTTATAAGGACAGCAGGAGGCCCAGAGGCCACCCCATCTTGAAAATTTATGGAAGAAGCTACAGGAATAAAGTTACAGGTTTCTCAAGGCTGCAGAGTGTTCCTTTCTGTTGGTTACAAGACGTGCAGATGCCTTGAGATGTCGCATAGCTATAGTCAACTGCCTCTGAGAATGAAGTGGCAGTAAAGATGTTTACTACCCTCTCATTTTCAGAGAGGTGATGTAATAGGATTTTAAAAGAACAGTAGGGAGCAAGGGCCTGCCCCCATTAGCCCCTCTCAGGTGTGGTCCCTCGAGCAGACCGGCTGGTTGCCACAGGCAACGCCGGCTGAGACTTCTTCCTGCGGCTGCTCTTGGTTAAAACACACACCAAAAAAACAAACAAACAAGAACGGCAGAACAGTTCACGGTCTCATGTCCTGTTTTCTCACTAACACAGATCCCACTGACAGCCACGGGCTGGCTCCTGAGCACCAGAACTGACAGGGTGCGCAGAAATAGTCCCCTGGGGCTGGATCCTTGCCGCAGAGGTGGCTGCTCGCTTGCTGCACGGCCACCCCTGGTCCCCCTGCGGTGTGAACAGCATCTGCGTAGCCGCTCATGCAAACGGCCCGACGTTAAATACCTGCCGGATCAATGTTTTAAAGGATCTGCTCCGAGTTTCGATGCGGTGGTTGCCTCATCTTGGGAAAACGGGAGAGAGCGGGACTGATGTTGTGATGGAAAGTTCTTTGGCTGACTTTGTGGGGGGTGGTTTCCATCCCTTTGTGGAGCCGTGGTTTATTTTGTTTCGTGTTCTGTTTCTTGATAGCTTGCCAGTGTCCTCTGGGATAGATTCTTCCTCAGCATTTTCTGAATCTTTGTCAGTACAGTCCAATTCCTTCTCCTCCCAGCTCTCATGCAGGCAATGACTCAGCCCTGGCTCTCACTTTCCCTTTGTTGAACTCTGCGACAATTTTTTCAGCTGCATTGCTATGCGGCCAAAAGAAGTATGTATACACTGTGCCAAAAAGGAATTTCAAACAACAGAAAGAAAAAGCAAGAAAGATGTTTGTTTGCTTCGTACTAGAAGATCTGTGTTTTATGTCTCCAAACAGTGTGCACAGAACCTCTGGCATTTATCTGCCCGGGACTGGTGTGACCCACAGGATGTTCAATTGTTGCTAAATCTGCAGAAAGCGTTAGCTGAGAAAAGTTGAATAGTCCTCACAATTCATAGGCCTCGTATCACATTGCCAGAGGACGCTAACAAGCTATGTTTGAGACTTGAAAAAGGCTTACAGTGAAGTGAGCTGCAGAGGTGGAGTCACGGATATACAAGGTGGGTTAAGGCACAAGTCTCTTCGAATTACTAGTCTGGAGATGCATACAAGCAAAATAACCCAGTATTGTTACTAAAAGCAATGAGAGAATTAATGAATAGAATTTCCTTGAGAAAGACCATAAGGAGCAAATGATGCTGCCAGTCAGGAGGAGGATAGGGCACCTGGAGAAATCGGGAGCCACTCTAAGGTAAGTTCAAAATTTGCCTTGCAATAGATAAAAGCAGGTAATAAAGTCCTTGTTCAGGTAACTGTGTTCCTTTTTCACAATTCATTTCAAACTGAAAACACCCAAGGAAGGACAAATCTCAACCAACATGGAACAAAGTGCGCTATCTTGATGGGCAGGGGAGGCAATGCAGGCACTGCAATGAGAGATTTTGGATACCGCAGCCCCCAGATCAATGCAAACTCTCAACTAAAATAAGTCTCTGTACAGAACCACATCATTGCCCAGTTATTAAGAGCTTGATGCACCCATGTTTCCTAAGTTACGGAAAAATTTGTCTCTCTGAAAGGAGCCTGAGACATTCAAATTCTGAAGTCTTAACTCAGGCATATGAGAATAGCCTGAATATTTTCCAAGTTTCAAATTTTAGGGGAAAACTTATAAATTCAGCAGAAGGATTTGATAAGCTGCGCATGCATTTTTTTTTCCTCCCCTTCCTCAGACCAATTTTGTCACTGAGTTGCAAACTGCTACAACATTTTACTCTGAATGCCAAATAACAACACATCGATCTCACAGGCAAAGCTCTGGTTTACTGATTCGGTAAGAAGTCAAACTCAGTGATCAAGCCTTGCCTTGGCTTAGAAGCTGTAGATTTGTTTGTTTTCTTCAGAATTATTAGGACCAGGTGCTGCCGACCTGTGGGTACACAAGACCCATCACCTTTGCTGTATGCCTGTAAGCTTTGTTCTCTTGTAGAACTTCACCTGTATTCAGATTCCTAATTCAAGGAAGACACCCCATAAACAGCTCTTCCTATCAGCATCTTTTCTAGGTCACAGTCAGGCTCTCACAGACATCTTCCCTGAGATGGGGATGTTGTTGCCATGGCCCTTCCTTCGGATATCACCTATATAACAGCGCGATCCGGGTGGTGACGCAAGCCTCGCGCATTCCCGGCCACAGCAGGACAGTGTGCGAAACGTGCACCCGCCAGCAAACAGCGATTCAAGTCACAATAATGCTCCGCTTGGGATCTCGATCTGGAGAGGGGCCTGAGCTAAAACAGCAGACAGATGCACGTATTCTCTGAAGATCACGATTATTTTTTTGTTCATCGCCAGGATACTACAAGGCTTTTCCTCCACCTCCAAAACAATCTGCTGCCAGCCTGTCTGAATCCATTCCTGCGCCATGGTTGAGCCTGCTCAGCCTTGAAAACAAGAACGTCTTTATTATAAAACTTACCTATCTTTTCACTTGGCTGTAGTGAAGAGCTGGAAGAGACAGAAATGTCTCTGGTCCGTTATTTCACCGTCAAATTGTTTAAGAACCAATAAACATGGTTTCTGTTCCTGCCTTCCCGCATTCCAAAAGAGCTACATTATGAAAGTGGATGAGGAGCAGGAAAACAGAGGCAAGTCCTTGCCAGTCTAGGAACTGGCTAACAGACAAGCTCATCTTATACTCACCGTGGACTAAATGGTACAGCTTCTGTCTCCTTGGTATAAACATCAATAGGCTTCAGTGGAACAGAAGAGTGTTCATGGAACTATGATGTTTACACCAAAATGCCTCGCTTGCTCTTGGTGAAAAGTTGATTTTGATAAACAGAGTAGTTCCAATGAATACGACGTGATATAGAGGTATGCAATAATATGCTGAAGACTGTGATAAGGACAACCAGAAGGCTGCAGCACTAAAATTGTTGATATTGTCAAAGTCCAAGCAAGGATCTGTGCAAGGGAGGGTGTGGGAAGAGATGATATCTTCTACTATCCAAGTGCTGGTAAGTTAAAGGAAAACCTATAAGTACAGGAGATGAAGTAAAGATGCCTGAGATTTTATACATTTTTTCCAGCTACTGAGGTTTTTGCTTTCAGATTTATTTTTTTTAATATGATTTATAGCACACTACACGGTCACATTATAACAATGTATGGTATGGTTTAAGAGAGACCAAAATTAAGGAAGAAAAATCCAAAAAGTGTATTTGTGGATGTCAAGCTATGGAAGGGCTCACCCACACTAGGCAGGATTCTCTAAACCTTTTCCAGTTTTAGGAACTTGATTTTATTTGGCTGGCAGACCTCTAAATCCCTGGGCAACCTATGCATAAACCAAGTAGGTCAGCTGTTGGCAAACACGAGACCACAGGAGTCAAACGAGCTGGTAAACTCTACTCTGCCTCACTGCCAATCCTGAGCTAATGGATGGGAAAAATATTATGAACACGTTCCTTTATTCACCATACAGACTGCACAAAATAGATGCTTGCAGTGCAACGTCAGAGACACAGAAATGACACTTAACACTCAGTGTGGGAACTTTCCATCTTTGCATGAAAGATGAATTCACATGAAGGAGTAATTCTGGCTCTGAGTTTACTCATCAGGAGCATTTAGGGATATAATTAGCTGCTTTTTTTTTTGTGAGGGAGGGGCAGAAGTTTTTTTATTTTTATTTTTTGTTGTTGTTGTTGCTGTTGTTTTGAGGGGACTTGTTTAATTACAGTTAGACAGATAATGTGAGGGGAAAGAGCAAGAAAAGAGAACTAAAGAGATGTAGGACTAAGAGCACAAAAGGGTGCCATGTCAGGGAAAATGACTTATCTTCATCTGATGGAATAAGTTATTCCCATTTAGCTTGAAGCTAATTTTCCTCCCAGCTCTGCATAAAAAAAGCCAAACTATTTTTGGCGACTATATTAGGGGAGACTGAGATGGCTTTTAGGCTCAATAGAAGAAAGACAATTCTGTTATTTGGTCGTGAAAAAGTTAGAAAAAGGAAATGCAATTATAAATGTAAGCTTCTGCATTTAGGATGATAGGATGAATAAGCCATCAAGTAAAGTAACATGAAGTCAGATCTATTTTCCTTCCAGGATAAACTGGAGGGAGTTTCCACGACTTTACTGAGGAAAGGGGAAGATGCTGCAGCTGCCTTGCACAGCAGGCCATTTCTATTTACTCTACTAATTTCTTCAAGTAAATTCTGCAAGAAATCAGTGAAGCTGCAACAGGTTTTCTCCAATGCAATGAGGAGCAGAATCTGGCCCCAGTGTCAATCTCTCATCCCAACTTGAACTGGAGGTATTTCAGTAGGAGTTATGACTGACGAGCTGAGACTTTTTTGGTACAGAATCGTGGTTTATCTCAGCTTATTTGGAGCACGCGCCAATTGATTCCAGGAGACTGTAGCTAAATGCAGATCTCTTTTTTTATTTAAATAGCAAGTTGCTAAGGTCATCACCCACAATCCTGACGATTCTTATTAGACACGACCAGGGCTATAAAACTGCTTATAAACAGTAAAAGCATGTCCGGTGTTTGCGTTGGTTCCCTGCCGACGTTTCATGCGCTTTAATAGGACAATGAGATGAAGACATCAGTCTTTTAATGGCAAGTGAATAAAGTAATCCCCTGCTGGGAAGGACAGGTACTGAATCATTTTCCAAACATGGTGCAAGCCTCCGAGGTGCTGAGCAGTGGGCAGCCAGCCCGCAGCCCTGCATTCAGGAGCTGGCCATGTCCCCGCTAGGAACCAGCGCCTGGCTCCTCTGCCAACAAGGGGGGCACAGCAGGCACGAGGAGCCCAGGAGGCCTCTGAGCAATACGGCTTTGCTGCTCCTCACATCACAACCACATATGAACCCAAAATGCTTCGGAGAGAAAACAAGGGAGGGGACATATCACCACCTTTGACAAAAAAATAAAATATTGAAGCTCTAGCTTAGAGGCTCGACCAGTTGAGCCAGACGGCCTCCAGAAATCCCCTCCAGTCTGACTTACTCTGATTCTATGACGTTTGAAACTGTCCCACATGTGATATAATCAGCTAAGGTAGTTCTGAACCCTTGCCTCCCGCTGCTACAAGACCTAAGTGCTATACAGTCATGGTGCCCCAGAGGTGGGGAGCTCGGCCTCACAGCAAGGCCCGTGGGAGCTACGTAACCTGCCAGAGGTGGCCTTTGGGCACTGCCCCATGGCCACAGACCAGCTCACGAGCCACCAAATCAGTCCGTAGGCCTGTAGGAGCTACATAACTTGCCAGAGGTGCCCTTTGGGCTCTGGCCCACGGCCACAGACCAGCTCGCGAGCCACCAGATCGGCCACTGCAGCACATGCCTAACAGTTGCACCACTGCCCCAGTAAGCAGACTGTCCAGGAATCCTTGTTTCAGGGATGTTTCAGGTACATATAGTCAAAATAGCATTGATTTAAGTAGCTGCCCTATTTTTGCCACTCTGCTTACTAGCTCTATACTCCTTTTATTCCAGGAGCGACAAACAGCGCTAAAGAATTTCACATCAGCAATGCCGCAGTACATCATTCCACTTTGTAACAGGGCAGCTCAAGTCTGAACCTTCCCTGCCTACACGTAGACAAACTTTTGAACATTATTCTTACCTCATACAAGCAAGAAGACCCTCTTCAGTTTGTAAGCTTCTCAGTTTGAGAAGCTCTTCTGAAAAGTTCAAGTTACAGCAAATAAGGGAGCCCAGGGAACTCTTCCTACAGTGCTGAAGCTGTAACTTAATGTTCAGACCAAATTCATTGCACTGTGCATTAGGGAGACAGTGTGGTCTGGAGGTTACAGAAGGGGGCTGGGAACCACCAGTATCCTCTGGGGATCCTAGCTGAAATGAGCTGCTCGCTGCGTGGCTTGAAGGAAGTCACTTAATCTGATCTCTGCATCTCTTAGTCAGTTTAGATATAAAACCGGACAGAAAGCAGAACATGGCTAAGATTTCCTGGTGCTGCAGTCAGGCCTTATCTGTGCAGAAGTCTTTTTGATAATTTATTATGGGAGGGAATATCAGAGAAGTGGATCTAAAAAGAGTCTAGTTTCTTAACAATTAAAACAAAGCACTAAGATCAGCACCTTTTTTAGTGTTAAAGAAATGTATATAAATTGTACAAGAAACACTACACTGCTAACAGTGCCTGGACAGAGAGAAAGGAAAACGTCTCAGTCTTATTGCTTTCATTATTGCATTAATTAAAAAGATATCTGAGCAGCCAGATTGGCTTTGGATGCTGATTTGAGAGGGCACATTTGGAGTCATTTGATCAACAGTTTGCAGTACCCATTTATGAGAGAGAACCAGGCACCCTAGCAAGATGTGCTGCTCCCCTGGTGGTCTGTGGAACGGGCATAAGAGTCCTACCAGGTCAAATGCCTTCACAGCTCCAAGGCCGCTCCGCAGCTAAGTGCACTGGCATTGTTTTACACCACTCCCAGTTTGAATGCCCAAGTTTTTCTTGCTAGAGTTGGAATCAGATTATCAAAAGGTCTGTTTTTATCATGCTCAGGGTTTCCTGGAATCCACGAATCTATTTCAGCTCTGCAGTTAGCAGATCATGGAAGAGAAGTGACCTCCTCTCAGAGCGTGGAGTGAGCTAGGTAACCATGATTTCGAAACAAACAAACAAAAACACACACGAACCAGCCACGTACTGAAACTTCAAACTGGATCCATGTCTCAGTTTTTTGAAAGCTTCAAGGATTTTGGACTGGAAAACTGCTGACAGGAGAAACCTGTGAAGCCATCGCTCCAGCTGCAAGTTCAAGAAGTTGAATCAAGCAGATGAATTTGGTTCAGGTCCCTGCTTTATAGGGGGATGCACCCTGAACACATCGAAGTATACAGACAGCTCGTTGTAGATGGACATGTTAGCCCCTGAAATTCCATTTACTCTATATTCTAGCCCTGTTTACTTTCTCCTGATGACAGTCTCCCCAGCAGAGCACCACGTGCCTGCCTGGTACTGAGAACACTGCAGTAAAGCTGTGATGGCTGGTAGGCAGGCGTTCAGCTTGGAAATCATGCAGGAGCCCAGACATCCTCCAAGGAAGTTTTACTTAAGAACCCTGCACATGGTTTGAAAAACGTATCAAATCCTTCAGAGCATGTTAGGCTACGTGAATTGAGAGCTGCACCAGAATCCAACCAAAATTAACCAAATATCCACTGAGCCAAGGAAGGGAAAGCCTTAGCTATAGCAACATTTTCCCCTCAGTTTCACATGTAACATAGTGCCACCTAAAAAAGAAGTGTCTAATATTTTAATTGTATTTTTATTATTTGTATGTTATTTTAGGTTCTTTAAGGCATATTTTTAATATTTTCTTTAACCATTGTATCAAATGAACGCAATGGGAAAACATTCCACAACAAGCATGCACTCCCCCTCTGCTCACAAATGGCTTATAAAATTCAACAGTAACATTTTGGCAATCAGAATTATTTACATAGGAGATGGATGACGAGGCATGGGAAAGCAGCCTTTGTTCACATCAAAGGAACTCCATACAAATTCTCACATGGTACAGATACTCATTTTTATTTACAGACAAGAATGATTGAGTAACTCGATACAAGCATGAGGAGTGAGAAGTACAGGAGGCTGAAAGGGGAAAAATGCTGCGTAACTTGCCCAGTGTAAGAAAAGTTATCCTACTGCATCATACAGGGAAGTGTTGCCTCAGAGTTCAAGCAGGGGCCATGAAGGTTCAGATCCTGCACTCTCTCTTTAGATGTCTGGCAGCACCAAGGAAGCTGCTAAGTGGCTTTTCTCACTTCAGCTACCTCAAAAATAGGTCCTGTATACTATTAAGGATTTCAGAACAAGAAACAAACAAACCTTTGAGCCAAAGACCAGGTTACTGTCTGCAAACGATGTGGAGGAGAGCAGTCCAAGGCTTAAACAGTTATCCAGCTTTAGCTGTAGCTAGTCTCCTGTTCAGGCTCCCTCCTATCAATCACCTTTCACATGACAAAAAAGCCAGTTCATTCAAGGCACAAAATTGGGCCTATAAATCCATTTTTTAAGGTATGGGCTTAGAAAGATCTCAACAGGGTATTTTGTGTTTGAGAATTAAACTCTGGAGTAGCACTGAGCACTGGCTAGCACCTCCAAACTTGCTGGTTCACACCTCAAAGGCGATCTCAGCTTGACTGCAGAATTTCTCGGAGCCGGGTTTTAAACAGGTGCTGTAGCACACCAGCGATACTAGTGAACAACCACCAAAAAGGACCAATAGCACACAAACCAGTAATTCAAACACTACAGGCGTTACTCCGCATTACAACTGGATTGAAGGGATTTTGTGTTGTTTTGTTCCCCCATCACAAGACTCCCTCCCTCCTGTTTCGACCACTTTTCCCATTACTCCTCTTCCAACATAAATATGTAGATACATATGTTTGTATTTAACAAGGACAAGCACAACCAAGACACTTCACATCACTGATTTCTGCCTTTGGGGAGAGGATAACAGACACCATCAAGCAGCAGCTGGTACTCACGTTATTAACATACTACTGGCAGACACTCAGGTAACCCTACATGCAGTAGGATAAGCCATGAAAGGAAGCGTGAATGCCATATGAAATGGAAGAGACAGACACTTAATTCCTGCAAGACCTTCCATTTTTTTCCTCCCTGGATCTGCCGCAGTCCCACGTGCTCCCTTCCACTGATAAAACCCTCATGCATCAGACAGGTACATGGTTTGTCTGATGACAACAAATCTGTTCACTGATTTCCTGACTCATGACCATCCACCCGATGGATGCAAACTACAAAACCACAGCTTATTTCCTAACTCTTTGGGACAGTTATTTTTCACTTCTTATTCTGCCAACTAGAAATTCTTTTATCAAAATCACAGTTAAAATAATCGGCAGGTTAGGTAGTAATAGGTAATAAGTCAACAACTTGACCATCTCTGATCGAGGATGAGTGACATGTGGATGGGAGGAGCATTTCTAAAGCCAACGTGCATTTAGAAGTAATCCATACGAACTGTTTACCAACGGAAGAGATGTGTTTACTGTACAGTCAATGCTTCTTGATCTACTTAGAGGAAACCAGTTTAGAGGGAAGGAGATTAAATGACTCATTAAAATTGCAATATGCATATTTTTTATTCCCATGGAATTCTTATTTTTTATAACCACTACTCAAAGTTCTGGATAAGCATACTCTTTGTTGCTGATTTTTGTTATTATTTTTAAATGCAGACCACCAACCTGGGAAATTCACTTTCTACCTTTACTGCATAGATATAAGGTGATGATCTAGAAACAGAGCATCCCAATTGCTGATTAAAAAAAATAAACTTAAAAAGCAGAGACGTTTTTCCAAGCTATCAGCTGCAGTAGCAAGGTACCGCAGGTGCTATAGGACCAATTCTATCAGGTAGAAGAGGCTGCTTGAGGTGCAGGTTGCCTATTTGCTGAACAGTTTTGTCAGGAAAAATATTTGGAGGTGTAGTAATAAACTTGTTTTCCTCACACTGGTGATGGCTGGAAGTTCAAGGATTAACTACACCATTCTGTCAGCTTACAAGGGACCCAAGTCAAACTTTTTTGGACTCCCTCAGCCACCTGAACTTCCAAAAAGGACAAGAGATTACAGACTATTCTACACTTCCTTCAGCCATTCCTGTAGGAACTACATTGTTTTCTGGAAAATACTTTAAAAAAATAATCAAAGAGCATAATGCGTGCTCTTGGTGGTCAAAGAACTGTGACGTACTATTTGAAATTAGTACCTTCAGAAGAGCTACTGAGTGGGTTGGACAAGGGGAATAGCAGCTCCTTTTAGGATTTCCACAGCCATCATGGGAAGACAATTATCTAAATTTAGTCCTAATTGCAGAAACGTCTTTGAGATCTTTGATTCAACATGAAAAAATTACTTCTGCATATAAAGCCATGATACTACAAATCTAATTTGATCTGTACAAGATTTTTTTCCAATTGTCAAACTTCAGTGATTGCTCACCCAAACTTTATGCCATCTGCACCCTGCTCCCACTGAAATCAAAAGGGGATCAAAAAAAAAAAAAAAGGGGGCAAAAAAAAATCAAAAGCAAAATTTGTTCCCTGATCTCTTTCCTTGACCTACGTGGTTCATACTTCTGTCCTCTAATAGCATGAACACTCTGGGCTGTTGCAAATCTGGTTAAATTCATAACAGTAAATGGAGTTAAACTTATTTAGAAGTCTGATCCTCTCTCAGCACTAATAATTTGAACTGAGTTTAGGTCACAAAGGTTGAGAAATATCAAATCTAGAAGCAACATCCAATGCAACTTGAAACTGAGGAGTTATGACTTAGTGAATTAACACCCCCACACACCCCGGGGGAAAAAAAAAAAAAAAAAAAGTTTGAAGGTTTGGAGGTGAATACAAATTCGGTGTGGGAGTAAAATGAGAGCCAAGATCCTTGTTTTCCCCAAAATTTCATAAAACCCTGAGCTTTTGACATGACTCTCCTGGATACTGCAGTGCTTCAGCCTGCTTGCCATGGGTAACTCCATCAACTTGCATACAGCTGAGGCACTTTTTTACTGGAGAAATCTTTTCCTGGCTGAGAAAAGAAAGAGAAACTTAAGACAAAGCAATAACCTGTTGTTAAGAAATTGCATTAACTAACTACAGTGTAAACATCTTCCTGAACCAAGGGAAAGACTTCATTATTTTGACATTGAAAAATGTCACAATTTCTCTTGCTTAATGAAAATATTTGAGGCAAGGACCAAACAGAATCTTATGATCAGAGAAGATACATTAAAAAAAAAAAAATACCAGCCAGGAAATCAGATGTCACATCATGCTGACAGTTTAGTCCACTTTTCATATTTTCACTGAAAACAAAGACACTAGTCGCTAATTTAATTCTACTTAAAATATATTAGTGTGCTGAATAAAAAGTGCAGCCTAAGATAAATAAGATAAAAATAGAATTTTGAGGATAGCCCAACTTTTTTTTTTGCATAATTTAGTATTTTTATTGATTTGTTTTCCCTGCCATCTATTTAGTACTGTTGCTTTAGTTCAGACACACATTTCTTATTAGCTACATGCAGACATGGATCCGAAACGTTTGCTGCCAGCCATATACCACTAGATCTTAAGGGTAAATCTCTACTGTATTCTGCCTTAAAAATAAATCTGAAAATGTGCGTACATTCAGTCAAGGAATATGAAGTCAAACTTGTTATTGATCCAGAGCTGGATGCTAATATGTGGGTGTTCTTGCCCAAACTGTATTTTATGCTATTTTTCCCTAAGCATGAAATCACAGGTAATGTGAATAAACACCAATTACTCTCTCCATAGCACTACCCCGTGCAATAATTCCCCTTAGTTAATTTTTTTCACACCCTCAAAGCATTCACTCTGTTGCCAAAGAAAACATTCAGAAATTAGCTGGAGTCATTTCTCAATAAAAGCAAATTTTCTGCAACTGGTTGAGCAGTGAAGTTCTTCTACCTTCTCACTAATTTTTAGATACTCTGTGTCTAGGTGATAGAGAACAATGTGTCCAGACTTGTGCTATCATCCTAGTTAGCTCCTGAGTATACAGTAAGCCAACATAAATCAAATTAAATATTATTTAAGACAGAATACTTCAGTTTCTCTAGTGCAATACCCTAAAGCAAATTAAAAAAATAATGAAGAAATCAAGAAATCTTTTCTCCTCTGCTTGTTTATCAAAGACTTTTTCCCCTGTGCAATGTAGATATACCTTTTCATTAAGATTACAAACCAAAGACATTAAGCAAACACTTTCATTGTGTGGCCATTTTTTTAAAGGAAGTTTTATTACTAATTAAGTTAAGAGGCCAGTCATAGACCGTGGCTCCAGATGGGTTAGCTACCACAGACTAGAAAAAGTAAGCCTGCTCCACAAACATCAACAAAGGAGGCAATCACAACTCAGAAAACAGAAGAGAAGGCACACACAAAACTGGTTTCCAAGTCTGCAGACTATATGGATTTACCGCCATCCAGAATTTTGATGACCACTCTAATTCACAACAATATCAAAATAGGCCAGGTCCCAATCTCACATGCAGGCTGACCTCCATGGAACGCCCAGCAGAGTTTCGGAGCAATAACTGCAAATGCACCGACTACCTTCTGCTCTTCTGGATGACAAAGTGTCAGTCCTGGGGTAACCCAGTGGTGCCCAGCACCAGGACAAGAGGAAGTCGGCACGAACTGGAACACAAGAGGCTATCTGAGCATCAGGAAGCACTTCTTCACTGCGGGGTTGACCGAGCACTGGCAGAGGTTGCCCAGAGATGACATGCAGTCTCCTTTCTTGTAGATCTTCAAAAGCCATCTGGACGAGGTGCAAGCAGCCAGCTGTAGGTGTCCCTGCCTGAGCAGGGGGATGGACCAGGTGATGTCCACAGGCCCCTTCCAACCTCAGCCATTCTGTGAACAAAGGCTACGTGATGCTTTCTCAACACCAAGAAGGTGCTGATCTTGTTCCCCGTTCCAGCATCACCTTCAGCATACGTACACAGTCTCCACAACACCTCTCTGCTCCGGAATTCCAGCTCGGATCTAGCCATAATGCTGTGGGGGTCACAGTTCTGGAAATAAATCTCAGGGTTTTCCTCCACAGATTAAACAAAAGGAAACTATTCTTCACGTGAAGAATAGTTAAGCTGAGAAACCCCATTATGGGATGTCGTGGATGTTAGAAGTTTACAAGTGTTTAAGAAAAAACCGCACGAGTTCATGAAAGAGATTTATTGAAGGTTACTAAATACACAGAAGCTCTGTCTTGCCCAGCAAGTCCCTGAGCTGCAAATGGTGGGAGCCTGGGGGAGTACTTGCAAGGAAATTGTACGTGCTCGTTTGCTCTCACACTTTTCACCACACATTCATCCATTTTCAGTCACTGTCACTGAGCAGATGAGGGTTGGGTGGGTCTCTGGGTTTAAATGAGGGCCCCTATATTCCTGCTCCTGGTAGGCTGGGATTTCTTCACCTGCTGTGTTCTTAATCTCTTGCTTATTGCCTATAGACACTGTTTCAAAACCTATGCTCCTCTCTTTTAACTGTTGGATATATGATAGCCACCGGGTACACAATCACCTCAGTATATTACCAAACTATTTTACAGGCCTATATGCAAGTCCCAGTCAGAAGATCATGAAAGTGGTATCTGAAGATGTTATTCCCGGAGCCTACTTCAGAGAGTACACATAATACAAAAGGATATGCCCTTCCAAGTTTGCAGAAAACTGAAGAATAAGAAACTGTTCAGCTACACAATCTCTACCATAAAAGCTAGGCGTTTTTCGTGTTTTGCACAGTATGTTAGTTCATTATGCAACTCGCATCTCTATCGCTGTAATTCTGCCTCAGAAGTGTCAAAGTTCAGTCTAGTTATTCCTGGCAAAGGACACCGGTCAATTCATTTCACACCAGTTGTTTACTTCTCCTTCTTCCTAATAACATCAGCTGCTTTCAGCTCTGCTGAATGATGTAAATTAGTTATTCTACACTAGAAAGTCAGGGAGCAAATTGGCCTTTGTTTGCAGCAGCCTCTCCAGTAGGAGCCATTTGCCAGAGATCACAAGACAAGCAGCTAATTGTGGCTTTCTAAAGTGCCTTTCATTTTCTGCACGGAAGATATTCTATTTCTGCTTTAACTGATAAATACTAGCAGAACTGTCCCAATGGAGATGGGGTGAGCTTCAACCCATTGATCTGAGCTTTGAGAAAGTTCAGGTATTTTCCAATACGAGATTTTTAATTACTATTTTTTGCCTTTGCAGATATAAAAGTCAGCTCCAATACTTCAGAGATGATCTGCAATATCAATTGTATTTAAAGCAGGGCATTATATTCCAGAAGCATTTCGGGAGATAATACTAAGTCATGTGTTTTCTGAGGATAACACCAAATCTTCCTAGGGCAGGAGGTTGCAACAGATTTTAAACAGTTACAGAAATAAAATAATAATAAAAAAATGATGCTTCCATCCATGCCACAGGGTATTTCTAGTTAGAAAAATCTATTCTTACATAGACTTTGCCTACAGCATCCATCTGAAGTGTAGATCGAACCCAGTCAGGATGGCAAAAGTGACTACAGAATGGTAATGAGGATAAGAGAGGCTGCAAAGACTGGCAGGGATGGGAAACTTCAGCTACCAGTATATGGGCTGGATAAAACTCATTAGTGGCATGACTCAGATATTTTTTTCCCCCTGAAATAGGCTTTAAATAAATGTAGAAACTACCTCTTAAATAACCTCAGAAAACTCATTGAAAGTGATTCATAAATCAGCACAAGCTTAATCACAGAAAACTGATATTTGATGACCAGAATACAATCAATTCCAAGCTCTCATTACGAGACAGAGCACCTCAAAATTACACCACGGGAACGTTAAAGTTTTTAACAGAAGTTAGAGAATAACAGAAATAGTTAAAATTCAAAAGAGCAGCTATAAGAGTACGGTGATGGCAGGCAGCAGAGGTTATTCAAAAATACCACGTAAAGGCCCTCAGCTCACAGCCACATGACAAAAAAAGTCTCCAAAAGTAACAACAAGATGACAGACAGCATGGTTAAACATCTGAGTAAGGACTGCTATTAGAAGCTTAAAAAAATGATATTTCAGGATGTGGAAGACATAGCCAGATGGAGAAAACAGAAAAAGGAATGAGTTCTGCCAAGTTAAAAGTAAAAACACATTAAAATCTTTTCCTCATTGGCATAAAGTACAACTTGCTATAGGTATAAAGAGGACTAATAAAAACTTTTTCAAACATACTCAAAGCCAGGAGCCTGCCAGAGTTTCTGAGTCCAACAAATCACAAAGATATAAACAGTTCAGAAGATAAGTCGTTTCAGAAAAGCTAACGAATTCTTTCCATTAGTGCTCAGTACGGAGGGGTCAGGCAGGTTCGCTCTCTAAGCCAGCCTTCCCCAGCAGCGAGTCTGAGCCACTGTCTCAAACCGAGGTGTTAAAGAGGCAGCCTTTTCCCATCGCTGGGAAGGGAGCAGCAATAAATTGCCAAGACTGGTGTATCCACCCAAGGAAACTCTAACGTGAGGTTTTGCTGAGCTACTATGGTGAGGAACTTGCCACGTAAATCTCCTGCGCTTGCAGAGGAGTGCAGGCAGCAAACAGACCACAAATCTTTGTAAAAGCATTCAGTAAAAGGCCAGCAAGATATACAATAAATAACAGAATCGATAGATACTTGGACAAATATCATTTAATGAGGAAGAGTCAACAAGCTTTCCTAACCCAAAGCGATGCCTAATAAATCCAGAAAGGCCTTCCTCCTTTTATTTATACGTGCTTGGTATTTATCAAATTCTTATGTTAAGGGTGAATGGACAAAGTGAGATACGAGTTTTGGTATAGTGCCTTTCTCTGACTCAATGTACTTGCAAGAAAATAAATATGCCTCATCTTCTATGAGATTAATAGATTCCACTTGCACCGCATTTAAGTAGGTACCTGTTTCTCTTTGGAGAATGAAATATGGATTCACAGATTTTATCAAAAAATAAAAAAGCAGGAGATGAATTCTCTAAGCAGAAATTAAGGTTGCACAGGTTCTCTTTTCAGCATTCAAAAGCACTGCTTATGACCAGGGCAGCCAGCCAGTCCCCTGCAGCCTGGTGAAAACCCCTCTTCCTATCCCTCCGTGGAGGCTGCACCCTTGCCTTCACTGGGCTCACAGATTTTTTTGGAGGAGGGGTAGGTGTGCACGCATGCCTTTACATAGAAACAAACCCTTTCCAAGAGGTCCTCAGCAGCAGCAAAACCAGCATATTTCAAAGGTCACCGTCCTGTATACACAAGCAGTAACTCATACAGCACGGAGCCAGCAGCAGTTTCTGCCATCTCTTTGGTGGAGTCCAAACAAACAAAGTTCTGGAGTGTTTTGGTGTAAACAAACAGAGCAGCACAAGATACCAGCCAAAAAATCTTGGAAATCACACAAGTGTGGTCCACAAAAGCTCTAGATCCCTGAGCTAGCTCAGCACTTGTAATTCATGAGCATCTTTGGTCAATGAACAAAGAATGAAATCTTAACTAGGAGAAAGGGAACAAAGTTCTCATTTTGGAAAAAACACTGCAGTACAGCAGATAGCCTGTGCTTTCCTCAGATAACTTGGCAGCAGGCTTTCTAGCTGTCCACAAGCAGCTAGCCCTGGGCCACATCCCATCACAGCCCCACCAAATCCCACTTGTGAACTGCCAATCCACGCATCTCTTCCCAGCCATAAGGCAGCTGTTTGACCACCAGGCCTCACTGGAGAAAAAAAAAAATAATAATAATAATTAGGATTATTATAGCCCTCGAGGACAATTACAGCTTCATTCCCGCCCTTACATTAGAGCCAGAAGCGCTCAGAAATCTGAGCGAAGCCCCAAGCGCTCGGGGCCAACTCCTTTGTTCTGCCAAGCGTCTCTGAAAACCCAGAGCCCAGCTGGGCCCGCTGCAGAGTGGGTGCAGTGCCTCCCCGAGTGACTGCCCCTCTTCAAGTGAAGGTCCCTAAAGCACCACTTTTCCAGGTCACAAATAGAGTCATAACACAGGGTTTTCTCAAGTGAGTCCTATTGCCAGAAATACACTGTAAGGACACTACATTTTGATTTAAACTGTGAATATTATGGCGGAGATACAGTGCACAGCTCAGCTCCCTACTCTTGTCAGCAAAAAGAAAAGCAGAGCAAGAGCTGGCAAACATAGCTCTTATTAAAATACACCTCAAACTCATGGATGGTCGAGATAAAGTCAGAAAATATTTGAAACACGAACTCGGGTTGAGGCATCTCAACAAGAGTCTGGTAAGGCAGTATGTGCAATGGCTGGGGATCCATGAATACGCCATGAGAGGCTTTTTGCTGGGAAACTCGTTCACCTTTCCTGCAGTCCCTTCATCGGAGGACTGAAAATGGCCTTTTGCCAGCTCTCTTGCAGCCCTGTGTTTACCTGCAGGTAAAGCATACCTACAAGTCTGTCACCATTTCCAGCCTTGGAGAGGCGTTTGCTCACCCTTCCATGCAGCCAGATACAAGAGGAAGAGCCACAAAGCACGGCAGTAATAAATCGAGGGCTGCAGACATACAGACATACGACTGGACAAAAGCAAAGGAGACCAAGATCTTCCCTGTACCCTCCAGCACGCAGCTAGGGAGACAGCTGCCCATTTTCCCCCAAGGCACACGTGGGTGCAGACGGTGTTTCAGGATACAGCAGAAGTTTCAAACCTTAAATGCACCCTCCCAGAGAAAAAAACACCTACAATTTAGATATCCTCTAAAATAAGCATCATCCTCTACAAAACCCTGCCAAATAATCAGTGAGAAGTGCTGTATAAACAAAAACTATAGAAAGTAAAAACTTTCAGAGCTTGGCTTGCTTCAGAAAGAAGAGCCTGCTCGACTCATTTCCCTGTAAGTCCCAAAATATAATTTCACATGGAAGGTGGTAAGCAGAGCCTTTCAGTGCTAAGCCAGCCGATTTCTGCAGTGGATGGTACCGTCAGGCCTCTGGGTTTACACCTGCCTGAAGTTCCCAGCATCTCCTAGCCACGCTCATTAAAACCCCTGCTCATTGTCTTCACTGCGTTCCTATCAGCATCATGCTGAGCGTTCAGACGTACAGAACACCAAAGCCACCTATGGCATTCTGTTCCCGAAGATAACAAATCCAATTACTCATCTGTTTTTGATTTCCGCAGCTGTTCATTGAGTTTCTGACCAAAGCATGGATGAGTTTTAAGCTACCAACTTAAACATTTTCCATATGGCATCCAACTGTGCAACTTGGATTTGTTTACTTTGAAGCTGGAATATTTTCATATTATTAGGGCTTTTTAGGTAACTTTTACTCATGTGGTATTCCTCAAGTCAGGGGCAAAAAGCTGTCAGTCTAATTAGTCACCTGCCTAAATTAAGCTGCATAACTAGTTACCAATAGTGTGCACGCAAGTATTAGAAGTCACGGACTCTCAGAAGCCTTCACTTTGCTACACAGTGCTATCGTATATAAAAACCTCATCACATGAAGATTGCAAAATCCCCACATGCACCCATGCTTAACTTTGCTCAAACAACATTTTTTGCTGGAATTTTCTATTTTTGGTTACTGAAGCAAAACTTTCTTCTGGAAAGTCTGAGAAAGCTCTCTTCTTCTGTTTCTGAAACACATGGGAATTAACTTCCCCTATTAAAACAAAAGCCTAACCGCCCACCAAAATACCCCTCTCAAGTTATACTGGATATGACAGCAGCGCCATAAACAACTGAAGTTTCTTGCTTAGCATTTGGTTATTAGTTTCTTTTTAAGACATAAGGTTTTGGCACATTTGGTGTGCAAGTCTTTTTGGCAAGGTGAGCCTAACTCCTGGATGACATATCCCAGCCTGTGGTTTGGGGCTAAACAAACCCACAGTCTGGCTTAACAAGGCAGGTTACTGCAGGAGCAAACTGCTCCATGAACAGGCTGGCCGTGCAGGTACTGGGCTAAAGGAAATCCCACCAGTCTTTTTCTATTTCTATCACATTATAATAAGAAAACAAGAGGTGAGATGTGCTGCCCTTTTTTTTCTTGTCCTGATGCACAAAGAGCCTGTGTAGAAGACAGTCTTGCAAGCACGAGCACAAATGGCTGTACTCACCCATCTCTACATATATCCACAAGTCAGACTTTCACAGGGCTAACATCTGGAGGAGGATGGAGGCTCCCCTGGAATATACCAGGGAGCTTCCCCAGCGACGTGCACGCCCAGGGCCAGGTCAAAGACCCATCTAATCTACTGATTCCCCTCCCAGCAGCTGGGATGCCTGGAGAAAGTATTCAGGCAGCACGAGTACACAAAGATATTTCCCTAGTGTATCCTCCCAGCTCTGAACTTCCTCAGCCAGAGACTGTATCTTCAAATCTGAGCTCAGGAGCCCTTCGTGGCTTTCTCCTCCATTGATTTGTTTAATCATGGTTTGAATCGTTCCGTTTTCAAAACATCCTGTGGCAAGGCATGCCACCATTTAAATATGTTTCTATGGAAAAAGTAAGTTTTTTGTTTGTTTTAACCTTGCCAACTGATTATTTCGTTATGTACTTATAGTTCTCATGTCATGAGAAATATTGAATATGCCTTCACTAGTCACCTTTTTCATACCTCCTCTGGTTTTATGAACTGCTACGATCTGCCTTTCCCACCCTCTAGTTCACCTTTCCTGAGTTTAAGAATTGCATGTCATCACTTCCTACAACTTTACGTAAGCTTCTGAACACCAAATATAGAATGAGTGAACCAAAACCACATGGACCAAGGAAGACATCAACAAGCCATGAAGTTATTGGCCTGATGATGCTTTCACTTCTATCCTCCTAGTATTGTTCTTAACATGTTGTTGTGCTTTTTTTTTTTTTTTGCCTTTTTTATTTATTACTGTCACAGTGAAAAATTAGAGTTTTACTCTCATCTCCATCCCAGTGACGAATTATTGGGGGGAGGGAGAGGAAGTTGGTTGTTTTTGGTTTGCTTTGTTATAGAAATTGCAGTACTGAGACATCTGAGACAATCTGAGACAGACAGACCTATCAACTTAATTACTAGTACCTTACAAAAACATGATAGATGTGAGGCATGGTTTCTTTGTCTTGTGCTGTGTGAACTTCTCGGTGAATCCATATGACTACTAATTCTATTTTTTATCATAACTGCTACCAGTTCTCCCCGTAAAAAGTCATCCTTACCCACCTAGAGCTTCCCAGAATCATTTAAGAACTGGCATCCATTTGCTACCTGCTATTCCTTTGGCACCAAGGCTAATTAAAGTCATATTATGAAAATACTGAATTCCTTCAGAACACCAGCATTATACTATTTGGCCTTGACAAAAACTTTTATGAATTTGTTCCAAAAGCTTCTGCTGCCATCTCCCACAGAATAGGATTCCTGGAGGGGGCTTGGCGCCATCCTGATGCATCACGTAATGAAAGGGCTGTGTTAACCTTACAAGTGTCAATGCCAAATTTGGAAGGAGTCAAAGATCTTGCCTGTCACACACAAATATTAATGCTGACACCGTTTATAACTCACCAGGAGAAGTTTCCAAGCCGGCTAAAAAACCTTCTTGCTGGTCCTACGTGCTGTAAAAGTCTGAAGACTAAACACTGCATTTAACTATAAGCAAGACCTGGTACTGTCACATTACTTGTGACTAGGGAGAAGATCAAGGCAGCACAAAACCTCAGGATCCTACGGAACACCTTTCCAAAGGAAAACAAGCTACGAACTGCTTCATCCTTGGGGTTTTTTGTTTGTTTTTAAAAGGCTGCTAAGCTTAAGTGGTATGTTACCTAAAACAACACAGCAAAGCCAAAGACCACACATTTTCATGTCTAAATAAGTTTATGTTGCAATATAAATGGTACAATATGAAAGCGAGGTTTCTTAGGGTTTTATAACAAGGGTTATTTCAGACAAAAAACAACACTGAGCTGTTCCCACAGGAATCTTTCTTTTCCTGATGCCACGTTCTTTCCACCTCCATGTCTTTTTTCATTTAAATTCTTTCTTCTTACAATCACATCTCAAGATTGCTTCTTTGCTTAGTAGATGCATTTTGGCTACCAGGAGCTAGCACAACCAGAGCAACAGCCGTGCTTTGTGGCAGAATTTTAATTAAGGGGAACAGCTCCTATTATAGCCCCCGTTTTCCCAACCAGTAACCAAAGAAACTCCTTCTCCAGTTTAACATCGTGCTTTATTGTTGTTACTGACATTTAGCTGATGTTCTAGTTGTATCCCTCACTCTGATAACCATCACGTGCCTCCTGGACAGACATGGCCCTTAGCTCTGTCTTTACATGAAAGAAAGAAAACAAAGCTAATGAGGACAACCCATCTAACATAATAGCTAAGCATCTAGAAGCAAAGAGATGGGGTTTTTACCTTAAGCTACATATTTGTTCTCTGAATGTCTTAGTACCCTTGCACAAAGCAAAACCACTTTCGAGCAGCCCTGCTCTGCCCAGCCCTGTGGCCAGGGATGCCAAGTCTTCTCGGAAGGTGACTGCCAGGAAGGGCAGGAAAGAATTAGTTCACAGCGCCAAACAATCCCCTCTTAATAAATCACATAGTAAGGATCCCAAGCAGATCCATGCCAAAAATAAAAAAATAAAAAAATAAAATCCAAAAACGCATCTCCACATGTAGAAAACTTTGGGCAATTTTGCTAAATCTAAAGTCTCAATCCATAGCAAAATAACTTTCCACTAAGCTGAAGTGACATTTGTTTCCCCACAGAGAAAGCTAGGGAAAGGGAGGATTTCACATCCTCTGACTTATTTTGTCAGGTTGAATTTGATCTTACCCACATCACCAATTCAGACACTGAGCACAGAGAGCTCCAGGGGAAAGGCAGCCAGACAGCTCATTACAGGAAAAAGAATTTTTTAAATGTGAATATCACTGAGTTGGAGGCTAGTATTTCCCACCCTATCAGGCATGTACATATGCTTAGAAGCAGCTGCCTCATGGTAAATACTTTAAGTCTTCTCTGCTGCTTAGAGAGCACCGTATCTCCTCCACAAGTTCATGCACACATCATCTTCCTTGGTGGGTCCCTAAAACCCGAAGTCCCATATAAGTTGCTTCCTACGAGGGGTCACAAAACCCAGAGCTACATCTAGCTCAACACTGACATCCCACCCCAAAGAGACTTCTCACCTCCTCCACCAGGAGAGCTGTAAAAAACAACAACCAGGGAACAGAGAGCCACATGCCAACCAGACTGTACTCCTCCTTGTTGCACTTGCACACCAGGCCTTGAGAGCAGAAGGCTCACGTTCAAAGCTCCAGGCCCTCCATCAGCCTGAACTGCTGCCACCCTGCAGCTCTTCTGGGACTGCTTTGCCGTGAGCTGCTCGCTCTCTCAGCACCGTGTGCTCCCCTTGCTTGCACAACGCATTTCTCTACTGCTCCCATGGGAAATCGGCAGTCAGGCCAGGAACAACTCAGAATGCTTTTCTATTCCAACCTGGAGATACAAAAAGCTTCAGCTGGCTCCTTTCACTAGTACTAACATTCAGACCTTCAAATTGTTAGTGTGCTTAATTCCTGTTGAACTAAGGCATATAAACACCTACAAATCCAGTCTTGACTGACTTGAATGGTCTTTAGTTTCTCTTTGGACATTTAATCAAGGAAGGCCCTAAGTCATCATATAATCAAAGAAAAAAAAAAACAACAACCAGCAGAGACAATTTTAAAGAGGCAGCAGGAACTAGGAGTCCTAAAAGCAGCATCCATATCAAGGAAAGAAGGCAGCAGCATCTCTGCATCTATTAACACACTCTCCTTGTCCACACTGAAAGATAAAGCTACTGGTGGGGCTTCTTTTGGTTATTATTTTTGCTCAGACTTTGGTCAATCAAGAAAAAGTCAGGTAGACATTAAGTTACAAGAACCTTTTAAAATACAGTGATGCAATACAACAGAAGTGCAGCTTTGTCTCAGGATACACAAATCACACAGTGCAGGTTAGTGGGACATAAATTCTATATACATGGAAATGTTGTCTATGATGTGACTGCATAATCAGGCCATGTGGGTCATTATCAAGAATTAAACAAGGCAAAGGATTTCACAAAGGGCACGGAAATGATAGAAGTGTAAGGAGCTTGAACAGACTGGAATTCAGATTTATGATGCTTTGGGATTGAAACAGAATTTAAATTTCAGAACTACATCTTTACGACCTGGTAGGTCTAAGCTATGTTCAATTCTCAGTAGCTGAAGAAAACAGATGTTAGTGCTCCCTAACACTGGAGAAGGTGAATAGCTGGGAAACTGAAAGAAAATCACTCTCAACATCATCCTTGTATCTCAAGGATCCGGACACAGTCCCACTTACTGATAGAGAATATGAGAGACATTATAAAAGCCTGTGGGGTCCTTGCATCCATAGTCATGTACCCAACGGGTCAGAAAGGTCCCTTTCACTGTGCACAGCCAGCCTGATTGCTCTCCACAAGCACCAAACATCTAAAGAGCCTGCTTTGCTACTCGTGTGCAGTGATCCCATCCCAAAAGAAGAGGGGAATTTGGTCTTTGTCAGATCCATGTAACAACCAGCACTGCTCTCGACAGGCCCAGCAAATGGGATCCTTCAGGACTGCTCCACATGAGCAGAGCAATTTCATAAGCACTGGCTTTAGGACAAATTAGGAGTAGTCAACCAGTACACCAGGGACCTATAGCATAAACCTGAGGCTACCATTAGTGAATACCACTTTGAGCAGCCCTTCCCAGATCCTTCTTTGTGGTTACACAGGGCGGTCAGCTGTCCTGCCTGCATTGCACCTTTTATATCCACAGAACGATAAACTGCTGGGGGTTCCAAAGCCTGAAGAGGCCACAGCTCTCTGAATCCAACCCCTCTGCTCACCTGAGAGCTTTCCTAGAGGACCCTACAGCGTTCCACAGCTCGCAGTGGTGCTGGGACACACCAAGCAGCTAGCATATCAGCTCAAAAATTTCAGCCACCAAGTTCTGCTCAGCTTAGAGGTATAGCATGAAGATAAATGTTCCCTTCCACTTTTGCTGAATAGAAGGATGCAGACTGCACCGGCAGAGAGTAATTCCTTTAAAATGCAAGTCTAATACCATGATGTGATTATCCAAGAAATTTTAGCTGTTTACAACATCAGTAATACAATATCTTGATCCACTATTTTAAGGATTTTAAATAAGATTTTTCTGTGTAAGTAGTTTTTTTCCCCACAGATAAGCTATGTCTGTAGAGCTTAAAAAGATAAGAACAGTTATTATTTGATTTGACCAAAAAAGCTTTGTAGCACAGAATCTCCAAGAATGCCCTACAATGGATGCGCAAGGAATAGAATAAAAGCAGGGGAAGCACAGAGTAACGCTTCCCCAGAGTTGTCCCTCAGCATCCTGACACTTCTTGTTCAGCATCTTTCTCAGCCAGAGACCACAGTGTGATCAGAGGTCAGCTTAACAACTTCAAACCTTAACAAAAATCTGATTACAAGAATAAAAACAGGGAACACGCCCCTACCAAAGTGGGCTTTCATTTGTGATTATTGTTCCCCAAAACCAAGCAGTGCCTGAAAACAAGGGGAAAAGTTGCAAATACAAGCCAGTAGGAGCCCAGCTAACCAGACTGCAATGTGCTGGTGGCAGCATCTGCTTAGACAGGGACAAAATGCCACCAGGGCTGTTGTGCTGTTACACAACAAAACGGGCAAGGAAAGGGGAGACTGCAACAGTGCCAGCCAGAGCCACCAAGTTGTCTCTGGCACACCCTGATGCCAGCTTACACCTGCACAAAGTCACGGCTCTCCTGCATGCAAGAACTGGAGGGAACATGGTGGCACTGTGCGTGCTCCCATCAGCAACAGCAATACATCCTTTTCCTTTTACCTCCACATACTGCTCCAGTGTTATGGCAACACAAACAACAAATAGACAATGTGAACTTTGAACATAATTGCCATCCTCATGACTTAAATGAAAAATAGATATGGGAAATTTTTAGTGCGTTTCCACATTTCCTTGAGCATCTTTTGCCAGTAAGTGAATAGATCCTAAGACTTGGTCTCTGCCTACACATTGCTTTTCACAGGCAGATCCCCAGGTATTAATTACGCTCTGGCAGTCATTTTCAGGGAACTCTTCATACATCTCCAGCAATATTAGGAAACCAGTGCCCAAAGGCCAATGCACTGATGATGACTGCAATTTCTCCCTCTAGTCCGCTGCTGAGATAGCAAGCAACACAAAAGCCTGGGAAGCAAAGCAATGGGAAGGGCCCATTAACATACCGTGGCTTTCAAAGGATGGGTCATTGAAAATAAACCTATGCATTCTTTCCACCTTCAGTTTGCTATGTCTTGGTGTCTCACTTGTCTGTATTCCAGAAGACTTACTTTCAACACCTCCAAAGGCAATATATACCAGAGACCCCTAAAATTTGTACTCTGCCACATTCTACCATTCTCACAGAGACGTTTATGTTCCACATGAAATATCAGAACAAAGCAGCACACCTCACCTACCACCTTTGTTCTCAAATCACCCTCCAGGTTTTGGCACAATTTTCCCTGCTAAAAACAGAGGTTTTGTTCCTGAACTGTATGACCATGCACAGATATAGACAAGTGTACAAAGTGTACAAACATGCATAAGCCAAGTTTACTGAAGAACATGGAAGAGTTTAACACCTTTCACTACATTTTCTTCTTAGAACTTTTAATGTTCATTTACAGATTATTGAAATATTTAACCTAGACAGAGGCTTTGCGTTTAAGTGATGATAGCAGGGGTTATTAGCTAACGGGACTTACAACCAGTAAGTTTGCACATCTTTCTAGCTTTCCAGAAAAGAAAAGGGGAGAAAAAAAAAAGAAAAAAAGAAAAATAAAAGAAAAAAGTTTATATTGGATTTCTTGAAGCTGGACTCAGCGCAGAGCCAGTTCTGGCAGCAGGGTTATTGAGCCCATTGTGGCATCTGCAAATCTGCCTCCTGCTCCCCCTTGCCCTGCACTTCACTAATCATCTGAAGCAAATCTCCAAGCTCCAAGTGCACCATCATGGGACATTTTGGCTCAACCAAGGATTGAAACACTGACCTCCAAAGCACAAAAGTATGAGCTCTTCCTGCTAAAACACCAGGCTCTCAAGCAAATGCATCCCATATGCACACATCCTCTGTGAACTGGGCACAGCTGGGGATACACACCACATAACACACCCACACACGGATCCATAGGTCACCCAGCAAAAATGCGGGATGAATGGCTGAACACAGAGTTTGAACATGGTGACTCATAGCACAGCTTTTCTGCAGCACAAATTGCCTTGCTATGCAAATTCTAGAAACTTCTCAGCCACCCCAGAGAATTCAGTAGCAAAATTTGAGTTCCACAATCTCTTTGGGCTCCCTGGTTTGATCCTCTCTAAGCAGCTCACAAGATGGAAGGCACATTTTCCTGATGTATCACAAACATCTACAGTCAATTATCCCTAAAGCTCAGCAGTCCTGGGGATCTGCAAAGTTCTTGTTAAACAGAGGTGTATTTTTACTTAAGATACTGTAATACACCTTACGACACTAACAAATTCCTTGAGGGGAAGAGCCTGACTGCTTTCTTAGTGCAATGGGATGTTCCAGTCCACAGAGAGGCAGAAAACTCTGCAAACAAGAGACATGAGAAAAAAATCAAAACTATACCTTCCAGCTACAGAAGCCACGCTGAAAATGCCTTCCTCCCTTCCATCTTCTGAGAAGAAGGAGGAAAATTGTGGGAGAAGGCCTCAGGGCCATAACTGGCCCTGACAAGCACACCTGGGGCCTCACCCACACCTGTGTCCAAGGCCCAGGAGCTTCATCACAGCCTGGCTTGGGGCCATCAGTCCCTGAGCACACCACACAGACATGGTCCTCACAGCTGGTTCTGGCTGTGCAAAGCCCAGAACAGAGCACAGGGAGCTCAGCCCGCAGCTGCCCTGGAGGCCCTGAAGGGAGAAAAGCACTTGTGGCCTCTGGGAAGTAAAAAGGAGATCTCATTTGTTAGTACTGTCTCTGAGCTTTATGTCTCAATGCTTCTGTTGAGACAGATTCCCCTTAAAATTGTCCTTTGACTAGCGATGCGGATGTCAATGACTTGTGTGTACTTTTAGGCAGATGGGAACATCAGCTATGCAGCAGGTGATTTAGTGAACAGGCATTTAGTGAACTTCCACACTTCTGTAGTGCCCCAGGAGCAGGGCCTGGCAGTGGCCTGGCAGCTCATGCAACGAATCCTGTGGTTTTGCTCACTAAATTTATGAAAATGTCTGCCATGCAAGCTGCTGTTTTTCTCTTGCCTGTGTTTGTTTACAGAGAAATCCAGAACTGCTGATTATCCTGGATCCCACAACCTCTGTCAGCTAGCAATTAAAGCAAGTCACACATTCATTTACAGATGCAAAGCAAGTACATTACATGTTTCCCTTCAAATATCAACACCTCCTAACATACACAGGGATAGTTCAATGGCTGGGCATCAACTTGCAACAGATCTGAGGTAGCAAATAGTAAACATCAATTGTTAGGTGAAATTCAGGCAGACAACCGTGTGCATACAGAATGGCTAGGCACCTGCTACTTCCACTAAGGTAAAAACTGTGTAATAGTTCCCTTTAAGATGTTCATATGCAAAATACCCAAACTGATGAGCTCTGGGCCATCTTAGTAGCTTAATGAACTGTCACTTTTATTTTATGTCTGATACAGATGTGTCACAGTGCATGCAGTGGGGATAAAATGATTTTACTCCTGACACATACAGACAACCTCTGTTCTTAACTGTGAAGGAGAGAGCAGGAGGCTGTTTGTTTAAACTGGAGGCTGTCTGTTGGCTCTGATTCAGCCTCCCAGTTTCTCTAGTGATCATACTTGACTTGATGAAAAACTGAGATATTTCTAAGTCTCACCCCAAGATGTCCAAACCAAGAAGGCCCCTGTCCTGATCATTTCAGGTTCCACAAGCTAGAAGGGGTCAGCACTTGTGTAGGAGACCTTGAAACAAAGCAGCATGTTATAAAATGAGAGCTTTCCTAACTATTTCTCTCACATTTCTCCCCACTTCTGAAATTCAAGCCTTCTTATACGTTATGTCCTGTATTTTCATCCTTCCTGACTTTCCTGAAATAATTTTTATTTTTCCCAGTAAAAGTAGACCTGTTAGAGAATTGAGCAAAATTGCTGAGGCCAATCTCTCATTCCCAAACTGGCCCAAACGCCTAAATTTAATAGTTGCTGTTTCACAGGATTTTTCTCTGACATTCTGTCCACTGCACCTTATTCAGTACTAGCAGCTACTAAGAAAAAGACAAAATATGTTCTCATCAAAACTCTTAGGTCTGTTTCCAGTTAAGGGTGCAATAAAATAACGTCATTTATAAATTGGATGGAAAAACCCAAAGAACAATTTAAAGAGTGGCTGGTTTCTTCTTGGAAAAATAAATGTCAGTCTAGCTCCACATTTCTTCTATACACAGGACAGACCAAGAAGAGCAGGGGAGGTCACATGGCTCTTTCTGTGAATGAGATGAATATTTCCCTTATGCTTGCACTAGAAAAGCTTGTAGCTAGCAGCACCTTTAACAAGCACATTAAAGCAATGAGTGAGACCAATTATTGTCTTCAAAATGTTTTTAAATACTGACAGAGTTGCCACATGACTAAGACCTACTTACAGTCCATGGCCAATGTGACCCTTTTCACCCAAACCATGTATCCAGATCACGCTGTCCCATCTCTCTGTTTACCACATCTCCTCTCCTAGACTGCAAGTTCTGTAAGATAAGAGCAGCTTTTTTTTATCCCTTCCTTTAGGAGCTAGAAAATGAGGCCGCACCTTGACAGATTCATGACAGTAACTGCTTTTAGTCAAAAAGATGATTTACAAAGTTTAAATAAGTTGGCGTTTCCTCAAAAGTAAGCAAAACCAAAATGGCTTTGACCTGAAACACAGCTGCTTCAGTAAAACATTTGCTTCTTGTAAACAGCGAAAGAAGATAAAGGATAGGATATGTGATTTCCTGATTACATCCAAGAAGCAATAGATGCAGGCTGATTTCTATCAAGTCCTGAAGGTATCTACATCTCATATCAGATGAGATATGCCTGGCTGCCGGGGTTCAGGATAGCAAATCTTAGAGTGTCTTGATGTTAGTGTGCAACTTTATACAAGTTACAGTCACTGGAGCAGGAATTAAAATACAATATATTGTTGCCTATATGTATTTGCTAAACACTGGGCTAGAGAGTATTTGTCATATTTTGTTCTCTGGCTCAGGGAAAACAGTCTATACTGTAAGGACATAGGTCCAATGGGAGAAATTGCGAGTGTACTGCCCTTTCTTCCTAAGGCACTCAAAAGCACTGTTAATTCAGTAGAACTGGATTATCCAGCTCCACCCAACCACAGATTGGAATTGACTCAGGGATTCCCAGTTTCTAGCCAAATGCGTTAACCCCTGAGCTAAGTAAAAGGGAACAATGACTGTCAAGACAAAAATAAATCCCAGAAGTAACTGGTTAGAGAATTTGACCTGAATTCATAAATAGTTCCAGGATGACCTAAATACCATTTTCCCAAACTTCTTATTCGCCATTTTTTTTCCTTGCTTTGCAGGCCATTTGGCTCCTATGGAGTACCTCACTGTATGCATTTAAACATCAGCAAACATAAGACGATAAAGTTTTATTTTTATACAGCTTAGATAGGAAGGAACTCACTTTGGGATTCATTAGTTCACACTTATAAAGCTGTCATTTGGTTTTCTAGAGTGACCATCATTGCAAACCTATCACTGCAAGTAACACAGCAGACAAAATGACCACAGTCATCCTCAAGAACAACATTCTCCCAAATTAAAGGTCACAAAATGCCTGACAGGATTGCCCTTTTCATAAGTCACTGGAAATATTAAAACTCCTGAGAAAAGAGGATGACATGGTATCATCCTCAGACACAAAGCAAAATGAAAGGGCACCTAATTAGAGGTTCACAAATATCAACAAGGCAAAGTTGAAGGAGACTTCAGCCTGTGGGAAAGAACGGCTTTCAATTGCCACGTGCTTGAGGTCACAGCTATGATCTCTACCACAAACCATCCATGTCCATGGACAAGGACATGGCCAACAGGCAGTACAACATGGATAAGAGGGAGGAGTGTTGTCTAAGCATCTCCACATTGTTTTTTATCCTACAAAAATAAGCTTTGTAAAGTACAAGTAGACATCAGAGCTATTTGCATTAAAGACACAGCAATGATAAAACGTCCATTGGATGCACTCAGTGCATCTTTCACCAGGCTTTTCAGAGCTGGAAGGCAAATGTTATCAGTTCAATAGGGCTTGACAAGCCTAACAACTGGAGACTTTACTCAGACCGGGGATATGTAACTAAGCAATAAAGTGTACCATGCCACGATTGCTGGGGAGTGATAACATGCCTCAGGGGGCATTAAAAAGTGTAAAGCTGCGAGCAATGGCACCCAAGAAGTGCAATTATGAAGAAAATCACCAGTGTATTGCTCTTGTTGTGAGCGTGGTAGCTAAGGGCCTGCCTGGCACCCACCAGACCATCCTGGCCCAGCCCAGCAGGACCTTCCCCTCAGCTGCCTGCAGAGGCAGCCACTGCCACAACCAGCCTGACAGTATGTATGGGCCCCCCAGTGCAAAAGGCCTTGGGTGGAGGCATTGGGATGTGCTGGGTCCAAAATCCCACTGGAACAGCCCCCCAGTGAAAACCTCCCTCATAGGCCCCATTAGCACTGTGAGGCCTGTGCAGCACTCGCAGCCCTGCACCAAGCTGCACCTTGCCCAGATGCAGTAATTCTCATTTCATGTTTTTTGTTTGTTTTTAATCACCTTACAGTTTCCTCTGGAAGTTCAGTGGCATAATTAAGAGAACGCTTTCCAATAACTTCCAGTTTTTCCATGCCTATAAGGAAAATGGCTGGAAGGCCACATGGAGACACCACGTGAGGGCAACCAGAAGGCCAGGACATGTCTGCCCTATTTCCACAATAGTTAAGTTTTAATTCCCAACAGGTTAACCTCTGTTGTGGTCAGAAGGGGTGCTGAGGTGCCCCAAGAGCCCCCTGCCTGCCCTGCATGGGGAAGGGCCATGGTGTTGGTGTGGCACCACTGAGCCAGGGCAAAGCAGGAAGAAAACTGAAGGGGGAAAAATAGTGTCTGTGAAAGGCACACTAAAACAAGCTATGGCATTAACCACCCTTTGGAGAAGCCTGTGACTGAAGGCAAGGAAAAGCATGTGTGAGAGAGGAAACATGAGTGACTAAGGATCGCACCACATTGCAGAGCACCCTAACAGCTGGCAAAACACAGCAGTTCATAGGAGATACCCTCCAGCAAGACAAGCCAAGAACAAACCCCACATTTATCAGGTTGACAAGTGTACAAAGCTAACAAATTAGGATTTGTTTTACTACTTTAATTTTATTTCTACTATTCTATACAAGAATAAATCTATGAAACAGGTAGTTCTGGGGAGGACAGGGGACTCCATGGAAACAAGAGTACTCAGCTGGAAGACACTAGACAGAAGGAGTTGGGGCAAGCAGTTATGTGTGCAAGGATGAGCTGTCCAAACAAGTCTTCAGAACTTCTATTTTAAACTTTTAACCAAAGAAACTGCTTCCTAAACATGTTAGCCGTGACTTCACAACTCAGCATGGGTTCTCCAACTCATCCCATTGTGCTTTAACACGCACGTCCAGCAACTGCACGGGGAATTTGTGAATTTCAGGCAATCTTCAAAATTAGGGGAGCAGTGACAGCAACTGTGCACTTGCAAAATAAACCAGTTCCTGCATACTTAATCTCATAACACTTCGGGTATATGTGAAGCCATTATTTACACACACACAAATAATGTCACCAATAATATGGAAAGATCAGGAAAATAGGGAAACGAGGTTAACACGGGTAGCTGACAGTAGAGCGTAGTGCTGTTTTCACTGTCTTGCTGGCTGCTTGCAACCCAGTCTTTCCCTAGGGCTTTGTAGCACAGTGACTTTTATGGACTAGGGTTTAAATGGAACAGTTTGGCCTTCAGATGCAACAATAGCTTACGTGCAAGACTCCTTAAAAGCACGGGTCTCTGGAGGGGAACATGAGGATGTCTACAGGAATGAGTTGGCTGTGGCCCGAAGCAGCGGAGCAGATTTGTGTAATCCTATCCCTTATAGACCAAAGAGAGGAGTTAATCATTTTCCAGGCAGTGCTTCAAATTGGATCACTAGGGATATCTGTGAGGAATCCAAAAGTAATGTTCCTGACTGCCATTAATGTGCTCCCAGTGACGTATGACACATACACACAAATCAGCAGCTAGCCTGGAAAAAAAAAATCAGCGTGTGTGCAAAGGTGCATTTAAAGTAAATGACATCACAAGGGACACATTAATTTCCAGGACAAATAATGACTCCCACTGCTGTTCCACATGTGCCCCAGCAAAGGGGCGCAGGAGCTAGATGCAGGGCATGCGTACAGTCCAGCTTCCATCCTTGAAAACTCCAAGGGGCCACACTCTGTTTCCATAACACTTTTTACATGCTTACTTTTATGAGTCTCTTGATGACAATCTAAATCCTGCCTGTTCTTCAATAAACCATTAATCTCCCAGATAGAGTTCAGGGAAGTTGCTGTGCAGCAATAAAGTGCGTGTTTCCAGAGCTCAGAGGGAACAACAAAAAAAGTGAAAGGGAGTGACATTGTTCTTAAAAGACAACTTCCTGGCTTGGGTTTGAGGGGCATGCAGGGTTATCTTCCCTAAATACTACCTGGAGCCTGCCCCTGACCTCCATGAACTGTAATGCCACTTTGCAGGTAACATTTGTGAGAACAAAGTCCACCTCTCCAAAATCAGAGTCAGTGAAAGGAAGAGACCGGTCATTTGCTGCATGAAGTTGCCACCATGATGGCACAGGGACAACATTCAGAGTTCAGGAGCCTGGGAGCCTTTTGTGAGCAGTAGCAGCTGGGACTGTGCCTTGGTGAGCAGATACCAGGTGAGGACAGTCAGTGCTCATCATGGCTCTGCCAGTCCACCAGACCTGGCATGGAGGTCTGTGATTTCACTACCTAACTCACATTGCCCAATTCACATGCTTGCTGCTGCTTTTGCAGACTGAAGCATAAAATGTCTCCTCTTTATCTTCAAACTGCTTCCTTTCAGTGTGCTGAAGGTACCAATCTCACAGAGACTGCATTGCAAAAACCAATAAATCCCCACATCAAGCTTGGCTAGTCCTGTCCTGAGTTTGCATTTGAACTGGTGACCCACAGTAGAAGTAACAAGTTCTGGGCCCCACTTTATAACAGGAAAAGTTAACACAATCACTTGTGCTTCCAGGCCCCTATAAAATTGATGTTAACCATATGTCAGCATGTGAATTGCATGTAGATGTTAGGAAAGCATGTACCGCGCCAATCAGAAGAGGTGGTAGCAGTCAGCATTAGAAGTGCCAAGGAATAGAAAAAGTCATGTTTGACCTGACTTGACTGCCCTAAGCTGTCTTCTATACAGAAGAGAAAAAGAAGAAAAGGATAGGGCTAAAAAAAAATTAAAAAAAAAAATATAAAATCAAAATTCCGTGGGCTACAGCCCTACAGAAAAGCAGTAGTGAGAGGAAAACAACAGGTACAGCAGGAACATACAGACAGAATTCCTTTTATTGGACTTCCCCAGTTCAAACTGGCACAATTCTCAACAGAGAGTGAGGGAAAAATCGCTTTCTATCTAGACATAAATACAAGGACTAAAGGAGTCTAGTAGTTTTCCTCCAAATTCCTGTGTCTGCGATCCTTCCCTGGCACACATGTATCTCACAAATATTCCTATACAGGATGCTTTTAATCTTGCACTTTTAATCTACCTATTCCCCATGCACATTACGTTCTTGTTTTTTTACTGATAATAGTGCTTCACAAGACAAACAAAAGGCCATGGAAGAGAAACTTTGAAAAAAAAAAAAAAAAAAAAAAAAAAAAAAGAAAAGTCTTTTTCACATATGATATTTTGAATGCCCTCCATGAGCCTTAATACAATAGTAATGTGTAACTGTAAATATTCACCCAAACACAAAATATAGCACCTTTAGCCCACCTGAAGTAGCAAAAACCTTGAGCAGCCAGCTCAAAAGCAATACTTTTCCTTGCCACTGCAGCACAACAACCATTGCTGACGCTGAGTTGTGTCAGCAGCCATCTTCATCTCACCAGCAATGACTCTCAGCAGAGACATACTGGTCAATCCCTTTCATCTGGTCTTTCATTCACATTGATTTATAACAGCTTAATGAATATCACACTAAAAAATCACAGTGAAAATTTGAGGTACGCATCCTGGCCATAAAGTAGTTAATTAGGTGTGACTGAAGTTAATTATATTTAACACTCATCAGCTTGACCCCAAGTGAGAGAACTTGACAGAGCTGTTGCTGCTGTTCCTTTAGTGAAAGCACGATGAGCAGTTCCTCAGTAAATATGGGTAGGTGCTACCATCACATCACCCATGAGCCTCACTGTCATTTCTTAGATAACACTCACCCACTTAACCAAAGTCAACAGAAATATAAAGGTCATCATCAGCATCCTCTGGTGTAAAATGCTATGCAGTTGATAAAAATTAACACATACGCACAGCACATGCGTACAACCCAAGACTTCCCACAGCCCTCTCTTGCAGGGCTGCATGTGGAAAGTCACTTCTGGAGAAGCATCCAGGTGGTGCTGGGCTTTTAGCAGTGCCAGCACCGCTCCCTGCTGCCATAAGTGTTCCCTGCTTCCCTGTACAGCAGGAGCACGGTGCCAACAGGCTGGAAAGCAGTTAATGACACTCATTAGCCTGCTGTTGCTGGCGGGATTGGCAATAGCAGTGGATCATTTTGTAGCATTATGTATCTAGAAGGAAAAGGATGAGATGATGCTCCACTAAAGTCTTGAAAGATACAGCACTGGGGCTTGTCTGAAATTCAAAGATAATCTGTAGCTCCATTCCTCTTATTAAAAAATAAGCAGCATTTTTTTTCCCTCTTCCCCTCTCTTCCATTTTACAGGAGACCTTGATCAGGTTATCATGTTCTGAGGAGAGAAAGAGAGAAGGGGGATATCCATCCTTAGAGGCACACAGTTTACATTTCTTCCTGAAGAGAAGGAAGGACTGGTCTTTTGTATATTCTCTAGGATGGAATTCAAAGTCCCTTGTGAACATTGCGTGTCTCACATCCTCTTGCCTGCTCTGTGCAGCTAACATTTTCATTGCTGGGACAAGACACAGCTGTCCCAGGGAGGGCTAGGCTGCGGACCAGCACCAGAGCAGGCTTGCATTTGGGGTAAGCTGCAGGGGACGGAGACAACAAGTGCTGGCCCCAGCTGAACAGCTGGCCATCATGCCAGAGGAAGTCCTTTGAATTTTGTGGTTCCTTCTCTGAGTGAAAAGAGTAACAAGTTATCTGCCTTGTTTCCCTTTCTGTTAGAGCTCAGCGCCCTGAGGTTCTCGATGCAGTTATTTTACATCAGCCTTAGGCAGGAAAGAGGTGCTCTTCTTTAAAGTTTATGAAGAATATTAGCCAAAGCAAGCAAATTTCCAGAGTACCACAGTGAACCTGGAGGAGGGGAGGGATCTGTAATTGGTCTCTCACATCTCAGGCTGCTGTCCTGTGCACTGGCACCTCTTCTCTCATGTCAGTGAAGCAAAAAAGCCCTGCTCCATGGCTCCTGCTGACCTAAGCAGGCCTGCTGGGATGAGCTGCATGCTTCCAGACAGTCAGAGATGCTAGCAAGCATCATTTGTTGCCTTTGGCTACTTTAGCATCTAACAGTATTAAGGAGGGCAAAAAAGTTCATTGTTCCTAGGTGGGGAGATTTATTTATTTATATCATTCTTTCATCTGAGAATCGCAGGCGTTTCATGTTTATCAAGAACATCATATTCTCACAGCCAGGAATATAAGTAGCATTATCTGATAAACAAGTGAATCACAGGATAATTAAACAGGTTACCCAAGAAGAGAGATAGGAAAGCAGCTTGTAATATATACCATATAGCCTCCTTCTCTTAGTCACTTGTTGGGACAGTGAAAAGCCTCAGCCTAACCTGGCCTAATATAAACTAAAACCCCAGGAAAGCCCAGACTAAACCAAAACAAGCAAGCAAGCAAAAAAAAAAACCTCTAGAAAATGCTGGTGCTCATAGTTCTCATTGATTTCATAATGTTTGTATTATTGTTCATTTTCTTCCTTTTGTTGAGATGGATCCAGAAGCGTCAATATACCAAGAAAAAGGATATCTTGCAGCTACTTTGGCTGTGTGCAGTAGGAACTGCAGAGGCACATGAAAATGGAAAGAATACAAAATCAAATCAACCAAATACACAGAGACAAATATGATCAGTGTTTTAAAAAACAATAGCTTAAACAATGTTTGTGTGTTTTTTTTCTTCTCAGATCCAAAAAATTGTATTCTAAATCTAAAATACAACCATGAACTCAGGGAGAACTAATCTTCCCACTAGAACAACAAGGTCCAAAAAGATTATAACACAAGAGCAAGACAACAGCCGTGGGAGAGCTTGGTCCAGCTTGGGCACAATTGTACCTGGCACAATTGAGTGTACTGCTCTGCACCCCCTTTGGCCATCTGTGAGAGTGCCCACCTTCATCCTTTGTGAGGTTTGGAAATCCTGAGATGAAAATTAAAGGTGGGTGGTTTAATCGTCTCCAAGATTAAATGGATGCGTTAAAAGTGACTGACACATTTGGGGACTTGTGTGCTCCTTGTCCTTGAGCAATACACCTACTCTTGTCCAACTTCAATCACTCAGGACTTGGAGATGACAGTAATAGTTTATCTGCTTCCTTCCTTTCCAACCCTGTGAGAATTGATGTGATTGTTTGGGTAGGTGTGGGCGCATGTCTGAGAAAGAGACAGACCAGGGGAACCCACTGTGAAAGGGCCAAGCTGGGGAGAGAGGTTTTGCGTTGAGTTGAAACACATGAGGCTCCTGGCCTCACGTACCACGGTCTGTGACCTGCACTCCAGCCCTGGGAAAGTGGAGTCTCCTCCACCTTGTTAACCTTCCCTCCCTGCTTAACTCTTTCCTTGGCCCTGTGCACGGGGAAGGGAGAGGTTCTGCACTTCCACATCAATTATTCAGCAGGTTTGAGCTGTTGAATGAGTAACCTCACTGGCACAGCTGTATGGCAGCCACTGGAGGGTTTGGGGAGTGTAAGTCAGCCAGCTACCACCACAGGCTGCAAAGCGATGATCTTGAGAGCTAGCGTTTGTATTTACAGTAGGTCCTGGAACTAAACCATGTATGCGGGCCACGCATGGCCAACGTTTCCTGGTCTATCAAAGGAGATATGTGTTAACTATTCCGGCAAGGGTATGAGGTACAGCACTGCCAGGAAGTGGGAGCCTAGTTGCTGTGTTCTTTCAAGAAAGTGTGTTTGTAAAAGTAAAACCATCCCAATGCAGTTCAGGTACAATCATCATTGCCTTCAAGAGAAGATCTATTAACTGTGAATCTGGTTTAATTTACTGAAGCACACTGCAAATGTCTATTGTTTTTGAGAAAGGAAAAAAAAAAAAAAAAAAAAAAAAAAAGGTTCTTACCACCATTTTCTCCTTAGCAGTCAAGCGGATTTTGAGACAAGCTTAATGGGAGCAATTTTCGTCTTTCTGTCCATAGCTTTTCAAGGCTAGCAACATTTCTTCTGTTTCAGAGCACTAACTACCTGATAGCCTTGGGACACCAGGCTGTCTTCAAGACATTGTTACACTCAGTTGCACATGCAAATTAACTTTTAAAGCTTTTTTTTTTTTTTTTTTTTTCTTTCCCCTGGTGCCATCAGAATACTTATTTGGACAAAGAGAAATGCCCCAGTTAATGGATACATGCCCAACTATCGCATACACTCTCTGAGCCCCACAGGCCAAGGATAGCTCCATAGCAGTCCATGACCTGGTGGCCACAATTTCATGCTTACCAGCTCCCTTCAGTGTAAATAGACCCCAAAGCAAACAGTGTTTCCCTTTGTAGCAGCTCGATTTAACACAAGAAACTGCTGGAATAACATAGCTTTTTGATCCACAAAGTGGAGCTGTAATTTGCATTTTCTTCTGTTTTTCCTTCTTATCACCAGTGCTGTCAGACACCGTTTGATTCATTATTGTGGCAATGGAAACACTGAGCCGCGTGGGTACATGTGGAAGATGCAGCATACTGACCTGCTTTTCCAGGACATCGTGGATGTCTCAGGAGATTACACTGCTGCTTACATAGCTGATGGGTAGCTTTACGTCCACAGAAGCTTTTGAACAAGCTCCAGAATGATTTGATAGGGAGGGAGTGAAGAGAGCAGAGCACAAGGGAACAGGTTTTGTGGGAAAGTGAGCAGATATAACCTTATAAAAACCTGATTTTTGAAGCAATCTAAAATTCCCCCCATGCAAGTAGGTCTCAGCCAGTGCCTGTGTCCCCATATATACTGTCACAGCTCGAAGGAGATAGGGAAGTGCAAAGTTGCCTCTAAACATTTCCGCCCTTCGTTGGGAGCCAGAATCCTGAAACCTCCCCTGTCCCTGCTGCTGGAAATGACAGGGCAGCAGTGAGACCCATGGTCACAGCTTGTGACAAAGCCAGCTATGTACCATGGCCAAGTACTGGAAGCCAGTGGGAACCACAACCTGTGTCAGATACTTGCAGTAACCTCAACCCTGTCCCACACGATTTGCTACAGTGAATAAATAAATAAATTAAAAAAAGCTTTCACAGCAGCTTGTCAGTTTTGCCAGCCTCTTCAATGGCTAGGCAGTAGCCCCAGCCAGGTCTCAGGTCTCTGCAAGAGGACTCAGCATCACTGCAGCCCTGCCTGCTCGTGGGCCGGAGCTGGGAGCAAGGAATCTGCCCAGCACAGAGCCTGGGTAGCACAGGAGTGCCCAGCTCAGCCTGTGACCATCCTGCAATGCTGCAGTGCTGTGCTGCCAAACACAAGGAGTCCTTTCAAAAGAGGCTAAGAAAAAGATCCCGTAGCAATTTTGCTCTGTCCCATTTCTTGAAATCTATTTGAAATAGCGAGCAAACACAGACACTTTTCCAGGAAATGTGTTTCTTTATTTAAATAAAAATTAGTGCCAGTAGAAACAATAAACTTTAAATACATGAGACAATTATATACAACTCAACGTTAGGAATTATATACATCAGGTTTTTACAGATACAAATACATCTATACCAAAGTAGGAGGATGAAGGAGAAAGCAATGGAAAATGTGACAACTCACGCATGTCAGTCTCGTTTGGAAAGTTTCAGGATTCAAGTGATTCCAGGCAAAGTGCCAAACTGAATTTGGCTTCTTTCAAAACTTAAAACAGCCCCTTTTGGAGTAAATCTACCAAAAAGCTTTATATGGTCTGATCCAAAGTTCACTGAAGTCAATGGAAAAACTCCCGCTGCCTTCAGGGTGAACTGGATCAGGTCCCTTCTGAGCACAATGGAGCCTTTGTTCTGCTGCCTGGGGGCACCTCCGCAGGCTGCATCACATCGCATCAGCCCTTCCAGCCAAGCACCTTTCTCCCTCCGAAACGAAACGGCAGGCAGACAGCAGACTCTCGCCTCAGCTTGTTCCTGCTCTTCAGCACTCATTTTTCAAGCTGTCTCTCAAGCTCTAATGCCAGTGGATAAATCACAGAGCTATTTTAACACAGGAAATATCTGGAGACATTTTGCAAGCATTTCTGCTGTGCAACACTGTAGATTCAGGCTCTTTAGCCCTCATGCTTCAGAACCAATCCAAACATAGTAATAAGTTATTATAAAATATAAGGTATGATTGAAATAACCATACATTGCTACAATATTAACATTACATCTTTTAACAGTGCAATAATTTAGTAACTAAATTCATGAGCATTTGAAAAACCACAGTACCATTAAATTAGGGGGGGAAGTTTGTGGTAGTTTTAAAAGCTAGTTACTAATGACTTTAGAGAAATGCATGTGTCACATGCGAGATGGAAAAAAACAAAAGAGACATAATGCAATGTTTATCTACACTGGCTTAAATAGAGCAGAAAGGCCAGATGATTTAGTGATGTAAATGGGTACAGTTTTACTGACCTCAGATGGAGAATATGACTACAACAGAGAAGCACAAAATCTTGTGCCTGTCCCCTGAAGTCAGTAGGATTTTGCTGGTGACTTCAGTGGGGCCAGGATTTTACCCCTGTTGGGTTAAATTCTATTCTGAATTCCACCCATTTCTCAAGGGATGTAAAAGAGCAGCATTTGTTCAAGCCTTTCTAGATCTTGCACCTTGTAACAAAGATCTTTTGATTGTTTTTTTTGTTTGTTTGTTTGTTTTAACTTATAGATCTTTGCCTTTAGTGATCAAATGTACATGTCTTTAAAAAATACAAAAGAAAAAAACACTACTATTAGCTGAGTCAATAGGTGGGTTGCAGCAGAAGTTGGCATACATGAACCAGCCAGCACAGGTACAACTTAAGCAAAGACAGATGTAGTGGCATGGAGCTGAACCTAGGCTTTACAAACCTCCTGGAAATACAGGGTCTCCTTTGCTTTTTTGTTCCCCTCTTTCATTCTTTCTGTGCCTAAAGTCAGTCTCCAGCCATCTATCAATCTTCCTTCAACACCAGCATCAACAAAGTTTCAGCCTTTGAGGCCTCATTGAACAAATCTGCTGTTGGGTGTAGTTTGTTATAGGAAAAAAAAACACAGTAAAATTAATTCTAGTCTATCACAGTTTTGTGTGAATGAGCATCACCATCATCTTTTACAGCCAGGCTCTTGTGCTAGGGTAACTTCTCTAAACATTTCCCAGATATTTTCAGAATTCTGAAATATGCAGAGACATGCCAGGAATAGTTACCTCATTAGAAAATATATATCTACGTATATATATCCTCCTTGTTCTTAGCTCTTATGGTAGGAAATAATAATGGAAAAAATAACATGAAGCATCCCAGTTGTGTGCAAGTTACATTTTGGAGCTTGGTACCACTGCTTCGTTGTCCTGCTAGCTCTCAGGAAAGCCTCGTGTCCCAGGGCACAGATGCTGGTGGAGTTACTGGAGAGCAGGAAAGTTGAACCACAAGTTCTTAGTGGGAGCTCCACTCATGCTTCAGCTGCTGAGCAAGGGAGCCCGGCAGGTGCTAGGAGTTCTTGTGGATGTTTTCTGCAGAGCCCTCGCTGCTCTCGTTGAGGAGTGTTTCTGACACTTCCCCCAGCTCAGCATCCAGCACTTCCTCCTGGATGGTGAAGTGCACGTCTGGGGACGAGGACTCGGAGCTCACGCTGCTGCCTTCCATCGAGCAGATGGCACAGGACAGGGATGGCACCATGCTCTCCTGTAGCATGTTCAGCATCATGGGGATCTGGACAGACTTCAGCCCCGATATGGTTGGTAGAGGCTTCACAGCTTCCCCCCATTCTCTCTCCTCATCTTTGTAGAGCAGAAGCAAATTGGACTTCTTCTCTTTTCTTTTGGATTTCATGTAGCCCAGCATTATCCCTATCAGGAAGATCCCATAGAAAGACATGACGATCAGGATGTAGAAATACTCGTTGCTGTTGCTCTTCTCTGTGTTGCGGGATTCAGCGTTAAGCATGGCTGAGGTCACGTTTGCATGGTCCATCTTCAGCATGGAACTGTACTACCACAGCTAAAGCCTGAGGGAGAATTGGCGTGGATACAAAGATCAAACTTCAGATCAAAGATTTAAAGAAACATCTAAAGAAATATACCCCCGAGCTATTCTTTATTACTTGTTACTGTAGGCTTGCAGGACACACCTGATTGAAGCTGGCTGTCTGTTGTACCTCTGCAGTAATATTGTAACTGAATGAACTCTTACCCAGAGGAAGAGAACATTAGAGGGAAAGAAGGTATTTAATATTAAACCATAGCAAGTAATATTCTGAAGTATGAATCCCCCGATCCACATAAATAAAGAAGAAAGAAAACTAAATAGAAAGAGTCTGCCAGGCACTTAAACATAGTTTTGTACTATTTGACCATGTTTCCATAGGGGGAGAAAGCTTATAAGTGTTATTTTACTGAATGGTGCAGGAAAAAAATCAAAAAGCAACTTACGTCGGTATGCAAATAATTCCTCCCTTTGCAAAGCTCAGGAGACCTTTCCTCTCCCAAATGCCGGGTGCTCTGAAAACTTTCCTCTGCTGCAGTTGGAATAAATAGCTCTCAAGAAATGTTTCATCACGTGCTTTAGAGGCACAGTTTATAATAGTTTTGTGTTGGAGTCAACAGATGAACTTGAAGGATTGCAGTTCAACCCACTGAACTCTTAACAGCTGTGAAAAGAAAAAGAGTTGGGAATTCAGATTTTACTCTTTCCTAACCAGCTCAGCACCGGCTCTTTCACTTCCGAATGTGTTCCTTTCACTGCCACCCCAACTGCTAAGGGTGACCTGCTGCCCCGGGAGCTGCCGTGCAGCATGAAACCCAGCAAGCCCTTATCCTGTGTTTGCATAAAATATGGAAAATATGTGTTTGGGTTTTGTAGTGGCTTCTGTCGTGCTGCTTACATGCCTGCTATACACACAATTTTTCCTGAGGAGACAAGGGAGGAAACAGGTTATTTTCTTTGCCTGGGACTGGTGACAAAGCTTCTCCAAGTGTGCACAGAACAAAGGGGTGACTTCGAGCTCACGCTGCAGATCCACTTTGCGTGAGGTGCAGGGCTGTGGAGAACAGGGTGCTGGGTCTGCAATGAGGTCTGGATGAAGGGGTGCTGGTGCCATCCCCCTTCAGGCATCAAAGCAGCAGTGATGGGATTTTGGTTCCTCAAGCGATCAGTGGAAAGATGCAGCCTCCTCCAGAGGGCAACTGCGAGCTCCTCGAGTTAGCAGCTCCTTCCTCCCTCCGTTTGTAGGAGGCAGCATGTTCACAGCCTGCCTGCTCCTTATGCATAAATCAGACAGGACCACGGAGTTAACGTGGATTTTAGTGTGATGGGACGTTAAGCACTGCTGGGCAGGGGTGAGTCACTTCTGCTCCGTGAGTCACTGCTGTGCCCGCTGCAGCTGGCTGCGGGGCTGAGCAGGACACCCTGGGCTCCCCGGGCTGCTGCAGAGGGCAGAGCTCGGATGCAGGCTGGGATGTGCAGCGTTCCCACATCAGCTCCGTGGTACAGGAGGCGCTGAGACCCTTTTCAACACGTAAGCAACAGTATAGGCCATGGGAAGAAGGAGGCCCTGCTTGCACCTTGGGGATTTCACTTCCTTATCCCTCTCCATCCCCATTCTTCACACACAAAACCCAATTAGTCAGGCCCCACATATGTAATGTGAATGTCACCCCTTCTGCAAAGCCTCAAGGATGTTTATGTAACAGGACACTCCACTTCCAGAAAACAGTTGACTGGTGCTGGAGTTTCCCAATGGTAGGTCCGGTTTGTTGGTTTGGGGTTGGTTTTTTTTTTTGAGTTCCCCCCACCCCCATAGTCACTTGTGGATTCTTTGCATAGATGGCAAATTCTTTTCCAAACTCTGCCCTCACAATCCCTCTGAGGTAAAGGCAGATAGGCTTAACCTCTCTGAACATGTAGGAAAAAGCAAGAGAGAGCAGTTAAGCCACTTTAAACGAAGTTAAGAATTCTATCTGTTGGAACCAGTATTTTCCATTGTTTCCCTGAAAAACTCCATAGAGAAAAGAAAAAAAAAATAATACATTAGCCAGATTCCCTTCTCTGCCCCTTAAAATAGAGGATCCACCCTTTAGGATGTTGGTTTTATCTCCCTGCACATTCCCATGTGATAGCTCAGGAGCTGTTGATGTTGGACTAGTGTCTATTGGGATTTCATCTGACAAAAGCTGTCTGCAGCACCAGCTTGCCAAGTCTGGATACTTCTTCCCTGTTTCTGACAAATTACTGAGCAGGCAGCAAGAACATATGAACTGGTAGGCTGAAGCCTACCCAGAGCAAGCCTCTGGATTTTCTGGCTAACTTTGAGAAATTTTATTTCACATCTTGCTCAGCTCCCTGCAACTGATACTTTCCCAAACAGTGTATTTGTTGCCATATATCTCCCTATTTGGCTCCAGAAATTTGGAATTTGAGAAATTTACGGCAATGCATCAGGTTTTTACCAACACCCTTTCATGCAGGACATTCAGAGAATGGTGAGGAAACACCCGAGATTGCTGGGTCACTGAAATTTCACTCAAATCCCTTCTCTCTGCCTATAACATCCCAGTAAAACATCTCTGACGCTGTGTGTTCCTGAGAACAAGAAGAACTAAAGCTAGTCCTGCTGCCAGTATTATACAGAGAATACAAGCCATCACCCACCTGAATGTGAGCAGCAATCTCAGACATCCAGACACACCAACACCCCTGAGCTCCCACAGGTGAGCCAGCAGAGCAGCAGGTGGACCATTTCTTCTGCAGGTGCAAATAGGGTCTCTTATTTGCTCCAAGGCATGTAGGTGAAGCTCTGTACAAAGACACCAACTGACCTGCAGCACGCAACAAGGGCACAGGAAGACTTGCCAGGTACATCCATACATTTATGCAATCCTCTGAAGTCCAATGGAAAGAAGACTGAATCGCACAACTGTGCATAGCTGTTGCTGAAAACTCTTTGCAACTATATTTACTTTGACTAGCTGATGACAACAACTCTTCTCCATCTGTTAGGCCGTGATGCTGAAAAATAGTTTAATTTTAAAAAGATCTGGAAGGAATCCCTGAGCCTTCTTACAGAGATAAAGAGGAGGGATAGGAAGACACTGGGGAATAACCATCTGAAAAACATATGCCACTTGTGTTCTGGTGCCATGTCAGCTTTCTCCATCTGGACCCTGCAGAAACTACATTTTAAATCTAAAACAACAACAAAAGACCTAGAAAGATGAAAATTGTTGCCTTTCAACTCTGTGTTTCAAAATTACTTTTGTTACAAGTTATATTTTGCACAACATAAAACTGTCAGTCACGGGAGAAAAAAACACAAACCCTTGCTTGATTTGAAGTAATTTTGGTTTTGGGGTTAAATTTACTGTCTATTTCTTGTTGAAGGTTGCCCTTCTTCCTTTCAGATTAATCTTTTTCAACCAAACCTCACACAACTTCTCCTGAAATTTAATTTTCAGGTCTCTTACACTTTCAGTAAGTGCCTCTCACGTGTTCCTCTTCACCATCTTTGAGTCACTCCTAACCTATGCTCTAACTTTTGAGAATAAGCCTCATGCATTTGCTCCCACCTTCCCAGATACCTTTGAAAATCAATCAGACTAATAAAGATGAGGATCAGTCGGGCTCTCCAACGATGAAAAGGTCACAATATTGTTGCTCAAGCCAAATTTTTTTTCTCAAGGTCCCTGTCTCCTAGAGAGCCTTTTGTGGCAGCAACCTCCGTCACCAAAGGACGCAAAAGTTGAAGCTCAAGGCATCCCATGGGGCAGGAATTCTTCACAACATGGCTTAAGGACAGCAGAATGTGAATCCTTTCTCCAAATAAAAATTTGAGGATGGACAGAAAATGGAACAAAGACAGAATCAATTATGAAGACAAGATGAAGTGTCCTTAGAGATTTGGGTAACTCTCTGCAGGCTACCATGGAAAATGCAAGCCTAACCCTTCATTACGGTCATAATCCACAGTCTGATGCTGCATTTATCTTTCTTTTTCCACTTACTGAGTTAATAAGACTAAAGATACAAGATACAACCATTAAAGGGCTCGTTTCTACGGGAAGCTGAGCCCATTTGGTAAGTATATGCCAACAGTGTGACTCGGAAGAGTTTTTGAGCATGTGCATTCTTGGAAATAATCATGCAAAGTTCAATGGGATGGAAAGAAATTCTACATGGGAAAGTCAGAGGGACTGGGTTTTTCTTCCTGCATGTGGACCTTTAATGGAAGTAATGGTTGGGAATTTACCACTAGGGGGGAGAGCTTTGTCATGCAAATATTGACCAAGTTATAGTTTAGACCTTCCATACACTGGGGGGGGGGGGGGGGGGGTTGTGGCACAGAAAAAATAAACAATATTTTCCACTCTTATGTATGATTTCAGTTAAAGTAAAATTAGAGATGGGTTTGACACAATAAAGGAAGACCCAACCAGAAGGGATGTTTGTGCCCTAGATTTTGTTTTGCATTTATAGACCTGCCATGCTGCGATGTGTGTGCCGACTTCTGGTCCTGCTGCGAAACACGTGCCTCACTCAAGATCTGATCCAAAGCTTCTTCAAGTCAAAGCCTGTTCAAGTTAACAGCAGTACCCCACCAAAAGCAAACGTTGAATCAGGAATGGAACCTGCTTCTTTCAAATTCTGTGCAACTCAATTTCCTGTGAACCTCATGCGTGTGTTGGAATAAAAGAACTCGTTCAAAACCAGCCAGTAAGTCACACACCTACTCCCAGCGAAGGACACAGTAGCCTGACACAAGCCATGGGTGTCCTCTCTAACAAGCCCACTTACAGTATGAAGTTTATGAGCTTTGTTATACGCTCTTAACACTCCCATGCCTCCGTTCACCCACTTGTAAAATGGACCTAATGATACCTACAAATTACAGGTGCTGTGAGGGTACGGCATTGTGATGCATTTGCAGATCACTACCTGAAAAGGTAATAACCGTTGTGTGCGTAAGTGCAACAGCATTACCGCACGGCTGGCTTGGCATCTGAGCAATTCTCACGCAGCTCTAGGTTCATTGTCAATTTCCATGACTCTTCCCTGTATTTCTTGCTGCAGAAATAGATGACACTTTGATATACTTCATGCAAGCAATTTCTGGAGGAAGGTGGCAATTTTCTTAGTATCATCCACAGTACACTGTGTTACCACCTGGATACCGAATGGAAGCAACACTACCCAGTTATTAACTGTGTAAAACTTAGTAAACTGCTACAGCTCTGCCTTCACTGATGGCAACGTGCAGGTGTAAGTCCGAAAGACGCATGAATCTGCCTTCTTGCAAACTTCACTGCTTATTTTGCTTTAATTCAGGTTTTATCCACATTTCAGAGCAGACCCCCATATCATAAAACTTAAGTTTCTCAGGCATTCCCCGTACCCAGAGCAGCAGAAGCTCTCAGTTTTTAATCAATAACAGCAAATATGTCTTTAGACACACCCCGCAGCCAAGGTGGCCATTTGCCCTAGTGCTCAGAACCCTATCAGAAGCAAGAGATTACCCCAAAGTCATGCCTGGAGTATTGCAATTGCCTTCCAAGCACACAATAGAGATCTCTAAGGCAAAATTGGCTTCTGATCCTGAGAGATGACAAGCAACAGAAAATCACAGTGATTATCTGGAATAACAGCATGCACTAAGTTTAACGTTAACTGTAAGGCATCAGTTATGGGAGCTGCAGTGTTTGGGGACAGACGTTTCTTTTCAACCCATAAAATGAATTTAGAAAGCTGTGAGTGACTGGGAACAGACAGAGTGGAGACAGGTAACTCTCATGATAGCAGTAACAAAAAGTTACACTAAAAAAAAAAAAAAAAAAAAGACTTTTCAGTGTCTTGATATGAGAATCTGAGTCCAAAGCCATCACAACCTCAATTTTCTTTCCTGTAGCTGACATATTTTACAGAGTTATTTTATCAGTATATATTTCTATACAATAAAACGAAGTATACACTTCACATTACCTTACATTTTTCCTTTGATGTGACACAGAAGAAGTAGGTACATTTGACTTGAAAATGCTTTCTCTTTTCTTTCTCCTCTTTATTTCTAAACACCATTACTGTTTGGATGCACTGCAATGAAGAACAAAATACAGGAAAAGCTTTTTTTTGCTTGGGATCTCAAATGCTAGATTCAGTTGCACTGTATGTGATTAAATGCATTGGATGCATTTGCTTCTATTTGGGATTTAAAGCCGTTAGCAGCATTCCAGATTTTGGATGCCATTAAAAATAATTCAAGCTCATCTACATTTGATTAGCAGTATTTAGAAGAAATTCACTTGACAAATCCAAACAGATTTCTGTTTCATCCATGAACAGGCAGTGCTTACTCTTCCAGCTGTGGAAAGGTGCTTCACCAGGGACCATTCACCCTCTCCCTGAATCGCTTCTGAGTGTAGGCAGCTCAGAGGTAGTGCCTTCATGGACATTAAAGGCTCCTAAAAAAAAAAAAAAGGTAGATGAGGGGGTAAGAACAAAATAAATAAATATTTAAGTTCTCTGCTCACAACATGAAGATCTCTCCTCAATTCTATATTTTTTTGTTGTTGTTCATTTTAAGTTTCTTCATGATCTCAAAAATTCAGCGTATGTCATTAATTGAGAAGCATAAAAATTAAAGGCGAGACAATCACTGGAAACATTCAAGTGCTTGCCTTGAGCTGTCACCTGACCACAGAAATTAAAGAAAGGAATTTGGGAAAAGCTGGGGTGATGAACAGGGAACACTTTTAGAGACACTGACAAACATCTAGCTACCTAGCTGGACATCACTGAAGTTCAAGCAGGAAAGCATGCATTCCCTCAGGCCAGGAACAGTTTTAAGCAACATTCACTTCAGGAGGGAGTTCGCTACCTCCTTCCCAGGTAGCAGCCACCTGCTACCTACTGCCCTTCTCCCTGGCTCATGCCTCATCCAGCCACTCCTGCTCTTGCTCTGCTGGCTACACAACAGCCCAGCGCGGCTCCGACACTTTGCTTTGGGCTTTTTTGACAAGCATAGGCAGAAACCAAGAAGAAAGGGCAGTGGAAGGCCCTCTCGTGAAATGAGCAGGGCAAGGTTCACATACCAGGGACTTTCACGTGCACTGGCATGGAGATGTAATGTAACAGCTCTCAACATCCACCCCACGTGGAAGGAACTGAGAAGAAAACAACAGACAAAAAATTAACCATTGGGGAAATCACTGACTCTGAAGTCAAAAAGACCGGTTGCTCCTTAGTCTTACTAAAACACGACATTTCACTCTGAATTTTCATACATCAAGAAATAATAAAGACCCCAGTATTTAGGTAAATGAGCCCTGCTTAAGATAAGTACCCTGAACTCCCATGGAATCCACTGGGATTTGGTGAGTGTGACGAGCAACTGCTAATAGCGTGCAAGGTAGCACTCTGGCCTCCTGCCAGTCTCGTTTTCTACCCAGAGATTAACGTACCTGCCAGTATATCCGAGAGATTTCATATTAATATCTATTATTCTGTTCTTGAGGACAGGTTTGAATGCAGTGTATTTAAAAAAAAGGTTGAAAGAAGTGAGGGAGATCATCATGACATTTACCACAAAAGCAACTCTGCACCCTTAGGAACTCACAACCACGTACAATAAAGAATAAAGCACAAGGGTCACAGTGATCTTCCATCTCTCCTGAAGAGGAAAAAAGCCCGCAGGGGTAAGTTCACCCTCTCCTCCCATAAATAAGCATAGAGCAGAAATGAAAGGGATGGATAGTGACTTCTCAGTAGCACGCACCCGGTCCAGCTGATGTGAAAGTGCTTGTAAGGTCTTAGAGGAACAAGGCACATTTCTATTCTGTATTATTTTTTTCCAGTCCTGGAAAATTTGTTCACCAAGTAAGACTTCACAGCCATGTCAGCGTAGCATCCCAGGTCACCGTGACCTTCAGCAGGCACTGGATTTTTCACTTTCACATGGATACCAGATGTTGAGCACTCTCCCTCTCATGTTCAAGGCCCCCAGGCTTTTGTACAACATCAGGCACCGACCATCATCAGCGTTTGTAATGCTGCCTTCGAGTTTTTGTTGTGAAACCTCCGCGTTTGCTGTAGCTGTTGAGGCAAACGTCACACCCCATTAATTTTTGTTCTCCACCCTGTTGACCTGAATCTTCATGGGACTGCAAATGTGGTTCAGATTTCATCACTGCCGTTCTCTGCAGCAGCCCCTTTCAAGCTGAAGCAACTAAGACAGTGCTTCAGTTTGATTTATTATATCTTGGCATCTGTTGACTGTACTTACTTTTAGAGCATAAAGTACTCAGAACAGTTATTTGCATTCTTATCCCAAAAGTCTGCTTTGGAAACCACAACAAAAGGCACCAAATAGCAATCTGGGGTGTAAATAGCAGCGGTTGGATCAAACTCAGGTGTATAGGAAAGAGGAAAGAAAGCAAACAAAGGAGGCAACAATAACACATGTATCTTCTCAGATGGGAGGAATTCTTCATGGCAAGGGAGGGAAAGCACAAAACTGCAAGTTCTGAAACCCACCACTGAACTCTCAGCCTCTAACGGCGAACCCATCTGGAGCCTGCCTTTGGCTGCTGTAAGGGTCGGATTTCCCCGTTAGTGTCCAGAGAAAAGACAGTAACAAAAGATGATTGCTGAAAGCAGGCTGAGGTCTGTTCTGAAGGATGGCCTTGCAAAGCCCCATGAAGCCTTGGAAGTCAGTGTGGTTTCACAGCATTAGTCACTGGGGCCACAGATGTGAGTGTGCAGACAGCTCGTCTCTAAACGCGTAACGCAAAGAACTGTACGCAGCGCGGGGTCGTGCCAGCTCTAACAGAACGGGATTTCTTCCTGCCTCGCCGATAGAAAAGACTCATTTCTTTCTGCTAACACCAGCACGGGTAATCCAGCCTCATGTGGACAACTGATGGAGCTCCAGTGATGTAACCTTGCATCAGACCCTGACAGACCCTGACTGATGCAAACCCCCCAGCCCAGCACTACCACCACCACCACCACCTTCCTTTGCCTCCTGCATGAAAGAAGTTTCAAAAGAGCTCCAAGAGACAAGGAAAGCCCAAGGAAAAACCCGTCAGGAGAAGTCCTCCTGATATTTCCATCATCAGCACCGAGTTCATACCGTGCAGATTAGGTACACCCCGTGGACAAAAAACAGACATCAGAACTGGACAGAAGATGAGCAGCCCCCTGGGAAACACTGTTGTGCTCCTCATGAGGCACAACAACACCAGCCCACGGAAAGCTGTCCCCATGTCATGCGCTGGACAGAAAAAAAAGAGCGAGAGCACACTTTGACAGTGCAACAGAAAGATTGGTTACAGGAATCAAAATGAAGTCCCCATATTTATTTTTTAAAAGTGACACCGAAGAAAAGAAACTTAATAACGTATAGCTCCCTGCTGTTACCAGGGGCAGCTTACTTGCAGTGACAGAAGAAACCAGAGGAGATATATTTTGCATGTGCAGGCATTTATATCTCAGTGGGGAGATACTGTCCTGTCTTGATTCTATTTGTTAAGGCAAAGACAGCCATTAGTTTGATGGAATTATGCTTTTAGAGCTAGGGGAAAACAGTCTCCTTTCTTGGCTGCTTGTAACATGTGAATAATCAGCCCAAAGTAAACAATGTGTGGTCTTGTGTGGTCTTTTTGCTCTTCATATTAAGCTGGTATTTCACTCAAATCTAGGAAGCGACAGGAAGTCGAGAATTCTGCACAGATCCTGATGATCCTGCATTTTCCTAGCAAGCTCTAGAAAAGCAACATGTTCTGGAAAAAAAATACTGCTATTCCAGATGGGAAATACAAGAAAAACATCTCTCAACACATAGAATTAATTAATACTCGGTTGAGTTATGTAACTAAAGAATCCCGATGCGGCCATGTTCACAGAATTTCCTGACTTTCACAAACAAACACTTGAATATTCACCCATCAGCGGAGTGCTAATCAATCCTGAAACTGAATCGTTAGAAGAGTTCCTGCAGGCACCATAACTGTGCATTGTGTGTAGTAAACCCAGCTCATGGCGTGCGGTGGTTGCTCAGCCTGGGGAGCGGCAGCAGTGCGCAGCAGAAGAAAGGGCGCAGCACAGCGGGCTCTTTGTTCCCTTTGCTGCTGCACTGCAGACAAGGAATCTGTTTGCAGCAAGGATCCTGAACGACAACGACTTTTTGACATGCTGCTACCCATTTCCAAATGAATACAGGGCAGGGAAAGGCCACGTTGGTTGTCTTGCCCATCATGGGCTCGCTCAGCCCCCACGTGCCCTGCCGGCCCCCCTCACGGTCAGGGATGCACACAAGCCATCTACTTTGCAGGCTTCCTCTGCCCCACAGGCTCACCCTCAGGCTCCATGCATTGTACTGGCAAAGGGACACAGCCTACACTCATCCCCAGTCCTTCAACCATCAACTGAAATTGAAGAATAGGTGCTGCTACCTTGAAAACCAGCACTCATGCAGTCCACATGTACATGGTGGGGTCAAAGCTACTCCTGCTTCTCACCACCTTCTGCATCTGCACCTCTGGTCCCTCTCCTTTGATTTCTCTCACATTATCCCATTTTCAACATCGATGTCCTTCACAAACCAGCCTGCCAAAGTTGCTTCTTCAAAGCCCTCTAAAAACCGCCTGCTTGCCTGTAGTTGTAAGGAGGAAGGGAGATGGGAAAGATTTTACAGACAGTCTAAATAACACCACAAGACAATGAATACACCACGCGCACGTATGTTCCTCAGCACCACACGTTCATATTGCTTGCCCATGTCCCCTGTAGCTTTTCTGTGGCATTTCTGCTCATCAGCATACTTACGGTGCCACATCGGATCGCAGTGACGCTGCTGCAGGACGGGGCTGGCTCTGCCGTGAGCGAGACACCTCGCGTCCTCCGAGCCCCAGAACAGCCATCGTGCACCGAGCATCTGCCAAGAGCGCTCAGCTGGGGCAGCTCAGCAAAGCTCCGAGCGCTCTCCGAATATCGCCCTCTGTGAGAAAGCTGCCAGAAAAGGCTCCCTCCTGCTCCCAAAAGATAAACTCTGGTTGCCGCATGTCCCTGGGGGGCCAGCCCCACTCCTTGCCCCCGCCAGCAGCGGCGCTGGCCCAAGGCACATTCCAGGACTGCTTCCAACTGGAGCACCCACGTCTTGCTTCTCCCAAAGGCTGGGACATGTTTTGGCCGGGCCTTTTTTTTTTTTTTTTTTTTTTTTTTTTTAATTTTCTTTAAATGGTTGCTCATTCTTGAGCAGAAATGGGTATATCTATCTCTGGAAGGTTCCAGTCCTTGCTGCCTGGTACATCTTACTGGGACTGGAGCCCAGACAGAGAACATGCAGCCTAAATCAATTGTTTGTAAACAACAGCTTCAAATGAAAAAAATGTGTGCAGATTTAATTGCTGTGGACATATCTTGGCATTAGGACCAGCAACCAGCATAAGCAAGGAGAAAAAGAAAACAACAAAAACATCAGCATTCTGGGATTAGGGAGCCTTGATTAAGCTTTTTGATTTGCTGCTGAGCCAACCAATGCATCTCAAATAAAAATGGCCCTTTGTTATTTTTCCTAAACCCAAGAATTAACAAGATAAGTCCAAATTCCCATCAATGTTTTGGTCTATCATGAAGTCTTCTTTTAAATACCAAGGTAGCTCTCTGGGAAGAGTGTGCAGAAGAGAACAAAAGAGCAGACAGCACACGGTCACTGTGGCACTGAATGATGGGCCATGCTGGGATGTAGGCTGGAGCCAGCGAGGGGAGAAAAACCTTATTCTCATCTCCTGTGGGACACGGTAGCAAAGAACCAGACCAGAATAAAACAAAACTCATATCTTTCAGCTAGGAGAAGGATAAAAGCAACTGTAAAATTATTCAAAACCAGGAGCCTTGTCCCTTTGGCACTCAGCAGGCTGTGTACATCATGGGATGCCGAGCCCCTGTAGGAAGCTCACGGCCCCACGAGCGCTCTCTCACCAGCTCCCACTGTGCTCCATTTCTAAGGACAGAAAATATCTGCTATATTACAAGCGGTCAAGAAGCACGGGCTTAGCCTGTGAACTTCTCATTTACGTTAAATATGGCAAATCCTCCCAGGGGTCATTTCCACTGAAGTTGCTGGGTTTGTTTGTTTTTTATAAGGCGAATCATATTCTACCCTTTAGGCTTAATACCCAAATCCCTTCATAAATAAAATTCCTACTAACTAACTCTACTAGCTCTGCAAGTTGCTAGCCTAATAACATCATTGATGTCAATAGCCATGATGATCGATCGGCTCTACATAGCACTCCAAAACAACACAAATCTGTCATCTGTCCCACTGCAGACATTGCTGTAGGCATAGCCTCTTGGTCTCAGGGCCTACTGTTTGCCAGTTTCTGGTATAGCCCTGTCGTTCCCTCCATCTCACGCACAACCCAACTTTTGTCTGAAATACCTCCTACAGGTAGTAGAGCCTCCTCACAGATGGAAAGCCCTGTGGGGGAAGCCTAGGTCATTGCCAAACTATGGAGTTGTCCTTTTAGGTCTTGTGGGTTTTGTTTTTTTTCTTCTAATGAATGGTTTCAGGGTAAGATGAATCTTAAAAAGGGAAAAAAATAAAATAAAAAAGATAGAGGCATTGACTCAGTTATCCAGCTCTCAGATACATCAAATAAATTGCTCAGCTCCTCTCAATAATCATCTGCTTTCCTGAGCCAAATTAACTAAATTAAATTTCCAGAAGTCTTGTTAGTACAGTGAACCGAGGCTTTGCCCCCTAATTTATTAGGGCTTTCATTTCATTTCCATTATCTGACTCAACCCTTCATTTCTAAACTGGTCAATTTTAAAGCAAATAGGCTTGGTAGCCTTGGTAGCACATGGAAAAATCCATGTGCTGGACCGCAACGGAGCCCAAAAAGCAGCAACTGCTGTGGGAGCAGCCGCCCTGTCCCCAGGCACAGTGTCACCCATCCCGGCGTGGTGTCACCTGTCCTGGCGTGGTGTCATCCATCCCTGAATGTTGCCGTGGCTACAAGCAAGGCTCGGCAGCAAAGGCTGCTGCGGAAATGAGATTGCCATGGCACCGAGGCAAGCAGGATGCTGTGCTGGGCAGGTAATGCGCTCCAAATGCTGGACAGCATCTTAATTAATGAGGGAACGTACCGTGGTCCCTTACAGGCAGGCGATGTGCCGCTTCGGTAGTGCCCGCTAGCATTGCTAAACTGGTGGGGTTTCATCTGTCTTTAAAAATGAACAGCAAAATGAAAGATCTTGTTAACAAATCAAAGTAAGGACAACTAGAGTAGATTTGCATTTTTATAACAGTAAAATGAAAACAAATCATATGCACTAGTTACAAGTGAAAACCAAATGAGAATTTTTTTTTGCATCCATATTAATTACATATCACTGGCTTTCTAGAGATGAAGGGCTTCTCGGGGGGGGGGGGGCAGTTGTGGTGCACAGGACACCAGGCAACAAGCAAAGTGCCATCCAAATCCCCGGGGACCTGTCCATGGCAGGGGGTGTGCCGGGCCCCGCCTGTGTGCTGCACCAGCACCGCCAAGCAGGGGCCGCGCTCCGGCTGCAGCCATTTCACCAGGAGCAGGGCGTTGCGGGGACACTCCTACTCCTTGCGTGGCTCAGACGGTGTCAGGGCACCATTCCCACTCCCCCGTTAGCCACGGCTAATGATCATCTGCTGGCTGCTTTCCAGAGGGCTCCAGAAGGAGTCAGGCTGCTAAGAGAACAAGGCGGAGGAGAAAAGCGGCTTGCTCTGCGCTCGGAGTTTAGCCTACGGCTCTGGGAGCCCTGGATAACCAAAAAATGCAACCCCAAATCCCTTACTTCCTTAAACCTAATCATCCGGGGATCTGAGCTGTGAGTGCTTGGAGTTGGCGTGAGCAATGCGGACATGACCACAAGATCCCGTTTCCACCCTGCTCTCCCTCGAGGGCCAGCAGGTCTGTCCCCTGCTCACACCCGCGCCCGAGTCCCCAAGGCCCACAGCAGAGCCCCGCGTTTCTCAGCCCTTGCTGCGCTGAGCAGGGGTGGTTAGACCAAGGCTCACCCTGGGCCGAGCTCGGGGCAGCCGGGCTCCTTACCCGGCTTGGCGTGGAGGAACAGAGATGTCCTGGCCAGCCTCACCCTCATCCGTGTAGTGGGGCCTGTGTGGGCCCAGCACCACTCAGCCCGCGGGCGGCATGTGACTGCAGGCCGGGCACGGAGCTCGCCCTCGGTGTGCCGTCTGTCAGGGCAGGCAGCTGGTGGAAAGACGGGCACCGAGGCCAGCAGGATGCGGGGACAGAGAATGGAAGCCCAACCACCCGGCCTCTGCTAGAGCAACAAGGCTGTCCTCACCCTCGGGTAACCCGATGGAGCCTTCAAAGCCGAGTTCTGTTATGTTTTTTAAAAACCCTTATATCTATGAAAGCAGTATGACACACAAAATGGAAGAGGTATGAAGCCCCCCTACATCCAAAGCAAAAAGGAATCGTGTCAGAACCACTGATCTTTGACCTTCAAGCTTCTCAAATTAATGGGAAAATGAACCTCGCTGCTGTTCACCGAGTCACCTGTTGCACAGGACTGCAATTACAACTCATTCACTGGCAAATTACAAACACTCTTCACAACTTGTTAGCCCCATAAATTTGCTTTTCCCTTTTACTGGCTGAAAAGCTCCTGTAGTTCAAAGAAGGAGAAAAATATCAGGTGGCTGAGATAGAAGAAACCTTGAAAAAGCAAACCACAGATGATTATCTGGAAGGGAATTTCTTACAAACATCTTATCAGAAGAAATTAGCCCAGCTTTTCCCAGACAATGGGCAAGCCCTGAAGGCTCTGCCTCATGAGCAACTTGCAGGTATTGGAGCATTAAAGCTACAGAAGCTTTACACTGCTGTAAAATACAAAGACCGTTCACGTATGCATGAGCCCTCCTCAGCCTCAAGACACAGAATAGTTGTTCAGGATCCTAAGCAGTGTATGCTTATGTATTAGTAAATGAACAGATAATTTGCAAAAATCCTACCCCAAAGTGACATTAGCAAACAGATCCTCAGAAGAAGAAATGCAAATACTGGTTGAGCGTGTCAACAACAAGAGTAGAAATCTATGTGCTCAGTAGTAGGGCTGGAACGCGCATCCTGTGCCTCGGCTCTGTCTGCAAGTGGCTGCAGCCCAGCTTCACTAATGTCCAAGATGAACTAAGGATAAACATGTCAGACTGCAGCACTCACAGTAACGGGAGCTCTAGAGCTGTTACTATAGGGTATTCAGCTGGAAGAAGAGGCGCACGTCGGCGCCCGGTGCGGGGGGGGGGAGCAGCACTGTTGCTCTGTGATGGCTGGCTGCGTACGCACGAGAAACCCTAAACATATATTTAAAATACCCCCTCGGATGGACTGCGTTAGTGATTCCCTGCACTGCTGAAGCAGTGACCCGCTCCCAGAGGAGCTGCACAGGCCGCACGAGATGCATTCCCTAAGCCGGTGAGCAGCACACGCGCAGCAGGAACCGCGCCGGTGGAGGCGGGCAGCACGCACAGGGCAGGGGGTGCGGGACCACCACCAGGAACAATGCCCGACCCCAGTGCACAGCTCCCCGAGTAGGCTCAGGGGGCCAGCACTGGAACAAAATGGCCCCACAAATGGAGAGAGGGGGGAAGAGAATTCATCCAGAAAAGCTGAAGTGGAAAGAGGCCTTGTACAAGTTAGATTCCTCACAGGATCTGCTCTAATTACTCCTAGATGTTTGGTTTTCCTCTGCAGTTTCTCACCCCATCTGTTCCCCATATCCTCAGCAACTTGAGGAAGGCGGCATAGTTATGCTTCTTTCATGTGAATGCGGAAAAATACTTTTATTTAGTAAATAACAGAAAGCCTATCGTTGTTTAACTATACCTGGTGGCTCAACACGTGTCCTTAGGAGAGGAAGCTGTGCGGTAATTGTGGGCTGCATATGGATATGGAGGCTCTGGCACTGCCAAGAGGAAGTGCTGGGATGTCCACTGAATTTGGAGCGTCTTCTACCCTTTTTCTACCTTTTCGTGGAGTCACAGAATATCCTGAGCTGGAAGGGATGCACAAGGACCATGGAGCCCACATCCAGAGGGAGGTGAGAAGCAGGGTGCTGAGCAGCACCACTGTAGGCCAGCACTTGCTAAATTTGTGGAAAACATTGGAAAGAGTTCTGTCTCCTGGGTTAGTACAGGTCAGTTGCACTTCATTCCACATATGCTTCCTAATTTCAAAAGACACAAATTGTGAGGAATTAATCACAGCTAGAGATTCCACAAGTGCTGGAGGTCTCCAGAGCTTTTTTTTTTTTTTCTCTCTGAAAACTGTGGCAAAGGTCTTGGCAACAAAGGCAAAAAAATAATCACATTATAAAATAGGGCAAACAAGATAGTAACAATAATAATTATGGGTTTCTTAAATGAGGCTGTGATGAAAATCAAAGTGGGAACATTTAACAGGGAAGCTGGGTATAATTTTCTCAAGTATCTTCTAAGGATTACAAGCCAAAACAGTGTCCTTCACTGAATAAAGTCATTGTTTATGCATAACGAGCCCTTATAGAGCTCCATCCGAAGTCTCCTGATGTCAGGAGACAACGTCCCCTTTGCCTTAATGGGCTCTGGCTCAAGTCCTTGCTCAGCAGCTGGCTGCATGTGGTGATGAGCACTGTGGCACTTCTTATGGGAACGCACGCGGCAGCCCCGTGCTCCCAGCCCAGAGATCAGCGTCACCGCGTGCGGCCGGTCTCGTCAGTGACGGAGAAGCTGAAGTGTGTGGCCAGATTTCCTAAAACGAGATCATCTGAAGAGTTCGCTCAGCGCTGGTGTCTCAGTGGGGCTGTCATCAAAACCTCACGTCAGACCTGAAGTGCATGGGGAATACTACGTGGAACCTGGAGATGCGGCCAGACGCAAAAACAAAAATAAGAGCATGGGAGATAAGCAGACAAACACTTAAAGATAAGTCTTAATTACACAAAAATTCAAAGCCCAGGAGCGCGCTGCAGCCTCAGCCGGAGCTGGGAAACATTCAGCGGTGTCAGCCGGGGCTCTCCAGAGGCTTGCTGAGGTTTTGCTGCACCTCATCCGCACGGCAATCCACAAATCGCAGGGGGCTAGAAGCTTCCAGCACAATAAAGCTCTTCTAAGCACTACTGGAGCTTTCCAGAAAAAGTAAATAAACAAATCAAGACAGATGGAAATAATTAGAATATGAATGATTGAAATCGTAGGAGTGCAGTTTTCAATTACCCTGGATTGGCTTGGGCTTTAAAAGCTGATCCAAACATCCAAAGCTACAAAAGGGGAGGAAAATCACAGCTGGCACAGGCAGGCGCAGGTCCCCAGAGCCACAGGGGCACCAGCTGTGCCCCTGCTCCACACCAGCAGGACCCTTCCCTGCACCGACGTGTTTTTGCTAAGAGCACCGCGGCTGGGATGTGTGTGGGGCTGGGGACAGGCAGGTGACACGGGTCTGGGTGGTGGTGGCAGGCACCTGGCCCCAGCACGCCCCGGGGAGAGGGAGCTGTGGCAGGAGACGAGGCGGGGGCAGGCAGCGGTGCCAGCGCTGCGAGAGCTCCCAACAGCTGCCTGGGGCAGGACCTCCAAGTTATCCCACCTGCACTTCCTCCAGCTGTTCCGAATGGGGAGCTCTTAGTAAAAATAACAGTAATTTAACTAATCATAACTAATAACAACAACATCAGAAATACGTGCCTTTTTCATTTACGTTTCCTTCTTGTTGCCAAGCAGCAACTTCTGCTCCTTTCCAGGTGTGAGGAAGCGCCACGATCCAGGTTCCCACACGAACCACCCCGGCACCCATCGCTCTTACAGCTGTTACTGGTGACACCAGTTCCAAAAGCCACCAGAGACAGGACTGACAGCGTGTGGCATCTCCACAGAGTCATGGCTGCCATCGGCTGGAGGGTGACTCTTAGACGAGAGCAGGGCAGCGGGACACCTGCCTGGTGGCCCACGGCTTGGTGGTTCTTCTGCTCCAACTCAATGGGCATCAGCATTAGGTTGTTCTTTTGTGGTGTGGTTTTTTTCGTTTGTTTGTTTCATGATAAAAGAAATACATCTGCCAAACCCTGCCCCCAGACTTCTATCAGCTTTGGAAAGCAGACAGATGACTGCAGCAGCTTGTGAGCAACACCAAAGGACTGCAGCGATTCTGCTCGTGGGTCTTTGCCCCACCAAGCCAGCCGGGTCCCCAGCCCTGCAGCTCCCCACACCAGCTTTGAGCAGCACAAAGCCTGTGAGCCCTGGCAAAGCTCGGTCAGGGGCTGAATCACCCCTGTACACTGAATACTTGCTGCAATTTAATCATATAAAGTTTTTTGCCTACCTGACGTACTCCAGTTTGCCCACGTCACTCTCGTGCTAGAACCTGTCCCGCTACAGCTACTCCAACCAACTCCATGCGGGGACCGCGGGACCAGAAGTTTGTACCATAGCATTTCTCTGTATATACCATTAGCAAGGTCATGGGAGGTATATTTATTCTCTAGCATAGGTGATGGAAGAAGGAAGATCTTTATGGAGAGGTGGTAGCAGCAGCTCATCGGGCACATATCAGCAATTCTTGCTTCCCCGTGCATCTGCCAGATGGAGGAGGATTGACTCGCTACCCTCTGCACCGGCCATCACAAGTGCAATGGCAAGATGACGAGGAAGGAGTGGGACACAGAGGGTGCCCATGGGCTCAAGGGAGCAACGCGCCTGGTGCCAGCACTGCTCATCACACACACCCTGTGCAAAAGGCTGTGAGAGCACAAGGCAGGCTGATAAACACGGGGTGCTCGCTGACATTTGATTTCCCTGCATGGCTCTGACCTGCTGTGGCTTTTGCACGAGCAGAGGTGTGCAGCAAGGAGAGGAGGGAAATTTAATTGAACTGATGAATTAAATGCAGCTGCATGGTGTGCCGGGGGGATGATCTGGGAACTGCAGGGCTGGAGGCAAGCGCTGGGGAGTCGGGAACACCTCTGCCCATCAGGAGCAGTGGTGCCCCTTCGCAGCCTGCCACTCAGTACTTCTGCTCATTGCCCGACTTCAGCAAAGTGATAAAGTTAGACTGCCCTCTACTTGCTGTACTTGCATATTCCACAGCAAAATGCAGTGGGAAAGTTTGAGCAGGAATAGCGACTGCAACAGATTCGCTGAAGAACGGCCACCTGCCCGGATCCTGCAACCAGAAGCCGTGGCTTTCTGCAAAAGAAATTTTGCAAAAATACATCAAAAAAAACAGCTTTGGGAAATTTAAAAGTATCTCTGTGATTTTCCCAGTGTTGCATAGGGAAAGTCCTAAATCGCACCTATTTATGAAAACATTGGGAAAATTATTGCCAAATGTTACCCATGGGCCATGGATAAAACCAAGAAAATACACAACAAGCAGATCTGGGGGGCTGGAGAGCAGGCAAAGGCACAGGAACTTGCCTGCATACTCAGTAGAAATGCCGTAATTGTCATTGGAAGGATCATTAAATTTGAGCAAACCCAAGTTGGGCTACCCAGAGGTACTTAGGACTGAGGACGTGAAGGAAGCCAGCCCTGGGAAACACTCCATCGGTAACACGCTGCCTACAAGACCTGACATCTGCCACTTCTGGAAAGCAGAGGTAATGCCGTGGTTCGCAGGACATGGAGACACTTTCACAGGAACCCACCTGTCAGGGCCTCAGACAAATAAAAACAGGCCTCGAGGCCGCATTAGTACGTTTTGCTCACAGCATCCCCGGCAAGATGCGGAGCAGAGGTAGCAGGCTGGCCACAGGCGGCCTCTCAACCCCGTGTCCTCCAGAAGCCTCATGCTGGTCTGCACCACGCAGAGACAGAATTCTTCTGGCCCTACACGCAGTCAGTTCCTGCCCCACCTTCCAGACCTGCTGTGTATCACCTACCTGGCGTCAGCTTGGATGGCTCTGGGTGTGTGCGTGCATGCACACGCAAATATCCTCGTGGAGTCACGATAAATCGCAAATTCAATCGGCCCCTTTTGATGTGGACATTACTTATGAAAATTGACCTTCTTCTATTGTTGCATGACTCTTGCACAACTTTGGCCAGTGGGGGAAGAAAGAGGAGGCGGCTGCTGAACAGGCCAGGCTGCTCGTTGGCCTTCTGATGGGCACGCAGCCTTCCCATAGCTTTGTTACACAACTTCAGCCCGAACAGACTAATTCACGGCTTGCAACAAATCGAGCAAAAACATTTCATTTCCAAGAATATTGGCAGTAATACTGCCAGTAAACGTGGGTGAGATTCCAGAGCAGTGAACTGAATAGACAGAAAGTTCTTAATCTAACAATTAGCTTTCTTACGGCTTGTAAGTGTGATGGTTTCGCTCGGGTGGGTGACCGAGCTCCACCACAACCGCTCTCTCACTCCCCCTCCTCAAAGAGGAACAGGGAGAAAATACGATGAAAGGGGCTCAAGGGTTGAGATAAGGATGAGGAGATCGCGCAGTAATTATCGTGACAGGCAAAACAGACTCAGCATAGGAAGATGGTAAGATTATTGCCTATTACTAACGAGCTAGAGAAGTGAGAAACAAAGGAAAGAAACCAAAAGCACCTTCCCCCCCCATCCACCCTCTTCCACCTCCTCCCCCCGAGCGGCGCAGGGGAACGGGGGAATGGGGGTTATGGTCAGTCTATAGAAATTCTTCTCTGCCGCTCCTTCTTGGTCACTCTCGTCCCCTGTGCTGTGGGGTCCCACCCACGGGATGCAGTCATTGCTGAACTGATTCGGCATGGGCTTCCCACAGGCAGCAGCTCTTCAAGAACTGCTCCAGATCTGGGTCCGTACCACGGGGTCCATCCCTCGGGAGCAAACTGCTCCAACCTGGGTCCCCCACGGGCAGCAGCTCCTGCCAGGTCACCTGCTCCTGCGTGGGCTCCTCTCCACGGGCTGCAGGTCCAGCCCAGAATCTGCTCCGGCAGGGGTCTTCCACAGGCCGCAGTCTCCGTCAGTGCAGGGCCACCTGCTCCACCGTGGTCTCCTCCACGGGCTGCAGCGTGGAACCCTGCTCCACAGTGGTGCTCCATGGGCTGCAGGGGGACAGCCTGCTTCACCATGGGCCTCACCACAGGCCGCAGGGGACTTCTGCTCCGGCGCCTGGAGCACCTCTCCCCCTCCTTCTTCACTGACCTTGGCGCCTGCAAGGCTGTTCCTCACTCCTCTCACTCTCCCAGCTGCTGTGTGGCGCAGCGTTTTTTTTTCCCTGTCTTAAATCTGCTCTCTCAGAGGCGCAAACAACATCACTTATTGGCTCAGCTCTGGTCAGCAGTGGGGCCCTTACCAAACATGGGGCAGCTTCTAGATCCTTCTCACAGAAGCCACCCCTATGGCCCCCTGCTACCAAAACCTTGCCACATAAACCCACTACAGTAAGGCATCCACAACATACCCTCTGACTACAACAAAGAATGGAAAATATGCCGGATGACTCTCCTCTCTCCAAGTCATTCTTAACTCTGATGCATTACACAATTAAGTTTTATAGCCTACAACAGATACATACGGTACTAGGAATGGTAATGAAACAGTGTCTTGGCAGCAAAATCTGATACAAGTCTAATTCAGAAAAGACTGAACCGTATCTCTCAGTGCCAGTAAGGTAAACCCTTAAAACCATGTCTGTGTGAACTAGTTGGCCATCCAGAACTTTTTCCCAGATTGGGACAGAGTGAATGTTGTGGTTGTTTGATACAATAGCCACTTTTTTGTTACTCGTATTTTCATACTTCAGGATGATGCCACTTCTTCCTCCACCATCTAGGTGCCTTCAGTAGCAGGAACTCTACGTATCTGTAAGGATCCGCATCAAGATTTTTCTGTTCCAGAGGTATTAAAGGCAGTATCTACCAGGCCAGTGCAAAACAGTCACTGCAATCACGTATCGATGGCAAGCTGTACAAACTTTTCCATGGAAACCATTTACATTCATAAAGTTGTATCTCAGTTACCTGGAAATAATTACCAACTCTTACCACCACTAATAGAAAATGTTATAGAGAAAAACTAAAGCAAATTGTTCAAATAAAGTGAGAAAGAATGTATCAGAAACATTTGGAAATAAACTAAAGGGGGGGGGGGTTGATCCCTATTCCTTTCCATTCATTGTGTCTTTTTGCACCCTAAGTGGTTGTCCATATCTTGTGGCGTTGTTTTGTTTTTCCACTTTTTTTTTTTTTTTAAAAAAAAAAAAAGGGCAGAGCTATCTTAATTCATTCAGTTGAGGTTATATTTGGAGATTATATTCATGGGCTAGAGATTAAAACATGGCACATGGCTATTTTCCTGCTCTTGTTCTTGGCAGCACTGCATAACCCCAAAGTCTGAAATAAAGGGTGTGGGTTCTTTGTTTTTAATGTTCCTTGCATGAAATATTTCATTATAGGTGGCTGTGTCACTCTTTAAGGTACGTACAGTCACAGCAAACACAGCCTACGTATACTCAGAGGGAAACGGTGCTTTCTTTTCTACCTGCCCCTTCTCACCTGTGCCCACGTGCCCAAAGCACCGCCGTGCTGGGGTATCACCGCCGCAGGCACAGACACGGGGGTGCACAGAGCTGGCCCAGCCTGATGTGGTTTGAACTATCCAAAGGCAAAAGATATTTTCCTGGTAGCATTTGACATTTTCCCCATTCTCCTTTGTACCCCAGAATGCATATGAGAACTCTCAGCCCTTTTCTCCTAGGCACAAAGTATTTCTACTAATTAATCCCCCAGCATAATGAAAAGGCACACACATCATCTGTTCCCCTAGCTTGCAGAGTGCAGACAAATCCACTTTGTGTGTGAGATAATGGAAAACGCAGTGGCAATTTCCAGAAGGAAGCTGGAGATTCTCGTGGTTGACTAAAGGGATAAAGATCATCTACACAGCAGGGAAGGCTTCACGTTCAGCCAGCACTGTGGTTCTATGCATCTGAGCAACTTGTAAGAAAAAAGAAAAAAAAAAAAAAAAAGGTATGAACAGTTTGTGAGCTTGTGATCACAATCTTCTAACTGCTCAAGATGTCAAGAAGTCCAACGGGGAGCACTAGCATCACTTTGGGATCCGACCCTTCAGCCCACAAACTTAAAAATCTGACACCCGTGGTAAGCGCTAATACACCAGTAATACAGCAGCGCAGCCGAGACAGCAGTACCTTACAGCTTTACAGAAGGTATTACCACGGTATTACCACGGCTGGTGCTCAAAAAGCAGAAAATGGCAGGTCATTTTCTTTACATCCAGGCTGGCAAGCCCTACACATAAAGGGTGTGCTGTTACCTCGTGCAGATACGTAAGGTTATCGACAACATCAACATACAGACAAATAAATCAACGATACATGTACAGCACCAACGGCCAAGCAGCCGACCTGAATATTCACCACCTGCAAAGCACAACAGCTTGGCTCTTAATAGCACAGACAACCGTCGAGGTATTAAACATGAGCACCAGCACTGGGAGGCAGGAAGCAAAACACACGGGCATACCCACCACCCAGCAGACCCCCTCTGGAGCACAACATTTTGATCCATTCCCATTGTTAAACAGCCACATTCCCGACTGATTTGTTGGTCAGTTCACTCATTGACAGCTGCAAGTCATCGAGGCTCAGACTGATAAAAATGAGACACCGCTTTAAAAAAAGGGCATATGGAGCCTCATTTGTGAAATTAATTTTATTTTGAAACAGGATATCCAATTACAAATAAATAATTCATACAATATAACTCAGGATATACAATGTTCAGGCAGGTCATAGTAACAACCAAGATCACATTGACAATGGGTTTACGTTAAATAACCAATGACAGTAATAAACAACTGGTCATTCAATTCATTTCTCAGCCTGGCCCAAGGTGTACGCACGTTGACGATTGTTCCTCTTACCGGTAAGGAAGCCGATGTACACACGCGGATAGAAAGCCCGAAGGAGTTAATACACCACATGAAAGAAATGAAAATCGCTGCATTGCATGGCCTAGACGTAGCTTTAGTACAGAAGCTTGTGAATTCTAGCAGGAAAAAGGTTATTGCAAAGGAGTCCGATGTCCTATGGCCATCTCTGCATAAATTTACAAGCTTTACAGGATGTTTTTACGTATGGTTTCAATCCCACAGCTTTTTCCACATCCTATCTATAGAGCCAGCAGCACGACGATAGGCATTATGGTCTCAGCTTCAGCTGCATGTTGTTCTTTGCTTTCACTTCAGCAAAACATTTTACTGCTAAGCTACAAGAAGGACCACATCTCAGTGGGCAGCTGGGTGTAGTCTGCAGTAACAGCAGCATCAGTTAGCTTGCAAGGTCTTTTTCTGATACATAATTTTTTAGTTTTCCAACCCACCCCACAAATAATAGTATTTGTGAGAGAAAATTGCAGAGAATAGTCTCTGCAAAGAACACTTATGACACCTAGATTAAATTTAGTCTAAAGGCCTGAAACTTTTTTTTTTTGATAATTGTAGGAATTCGAAAGAGATCCTTGGAATTCACAGCATCCCTGGAATTTCTTGGTCGTTATAATGAAATGTGTTTTTATACTACATACATTTTCACAACAGGAAAAGTAGTTACAATTCCCAATTCAGAATCCTGCAAGTCTTATATTTACAAAAGTTTTAGTAGAAATCCCCCCACCCCTTTGGGGGCCCCTCAGATGAGGTATATAACCCTTGTTCTTATTTTGAGCTCAAAAAGATTGTTCAAAAGTTACAGCTCTTCTCACTACAAAATCCCCCTTGTGATGGGGGCTGCTACTTCTAACCATGCACTTTGCAGAACTTACGCTACGGCGGTCTGCATGTGCCAGGGGACACGTGCAACACGTTCCATCGGGTGGCTTTGACGTTGTTCCTGTTACACTGGGCATGGAAAGACAAAAACACTGAGAAAAAGGAAAGATAACCAGGCAAATTGTTGGCTGGTGAGCAGTGGGTCTCTGCTGGTACCACCAGGAATTCAAACTCCCCGGAAGCCGCCTTTGTGCTCAGCAATGTCAGAGCACAGGGTAACAACGTGGTGCCTGCTGGGCATTTTGGCTGCCATGGCAGGCTACAGGACTGAGACTGCAGGAACAAGGAAGCCCAGCACCTGAAAATCAGCAGTGACTTACAGTCCAGTGCCACCACAGCCCTGGCCAGGTAACACTGAGAAGCACGGACACCCACAGGACAGGTGGCCTCAGTGGGACCTGGAGGAATGCAGAACATAGAAGTATTAAATTCCCTGTTTTGTTCTAACTTGAAAGGAAAACACACTCATCACAAAAGATTAAGCCCACACAACTATTTTAAAAAATCCTTCTAATCTTCTACGCTGGAGCTAAAATGAATGAACCGCTTTATTTTCACATTCTGTAGAAGAAATAAAGGTTCACCACAAATCTGATGTCTAAGGAACTACATATATTGACACCAATTTTAAATATAAAATGGACTGAAAGATCAAATGCACTGTTAGACTGCAACCCAATCTTGAGATTGGATTAGAAAAAACAAAAACAAGCAAACAAACAAACAACAACAAACTATTTCCAAACCATTTGAGTTTCATTTCCGATTTACTCGAAAGTGCGTTTAGACCCTTAGCAGAATGAGATACTAATTTCAAATTCCTCCTGTATTTGCCAAAGGCAGATTTGTTTTTTCTTAAATCTGCTGCGCAATGCACCGCGTGACATACACAGCACTTCAGCAATTTATTCGTTTGCACTAAAACCAAAACCGTTTGATCAACATACATCCTGTGCTGAGCACAAACCATTCAGGAACCTGCTGATGGAGCACAGATACGATGAGAACCTAACATACGATGTGACACTTCCCTACAGACTTGGCAACTCACTTTCTGGTGCTTTGTTTTCCACCCTTTCCAGCTGAAGGCATTAATGCTCTAAATACAACCAAAAATAAATTACAACTGCATTTCCATTTGACCTGTTACACCAGAATTTACCAAACGTAACAATTTTTGACAGGCAGCAGCAGAGGAAATCCATGCATAGCAGGAGCGATGATAACCTAACACAAAATACAGCAAATCCCCATCATTTTACCAGAACTGGAGTCACTACTTAGTAACACTGACCTGCTATGGAACTGTTTTCTGTAGTCAATGGAAAGTGTTACTTTAAATAATGTATTTCAGAATGCTTTTTAGTAAGAATTTGCATATCAAACATTTTCCACAATTGCTGTATCAAAGCCTCACAAATGCTAGCAGCAGGAATTCCCTCTGCCAGATAACGCTCGTGCTGTTCGGAATTGCTGTATGCTACCGTACAGCGGTAGTAAGCATCAAGACCTTTACTTAAAGACGATAAACATGAGAATTAACTTATTGTTATTAAACTGTTTGAATATTTGCCCCATCACAAAGTCAACAGACGTATGCTTTATCACATTCTCATGTAACCCTGACTAAAACAGTCTTTCTAGAAGTATTTTGAAAATAAAATTCACATCTGAAACAAATCTAAAATGTTCTCACTTAAGACAGAAAGATCCCCTATAACGCTTCAAACAATATTCACGTATCTGCAGTAAAACAGAGCTGTGACCTTCCCAGAGCAAGAAATGGGGTGTAATGATTAAGCAACTAACAAACATGACGCTGGCTGACAAATACTTCAAATGCCTGTTTTTAAAAGGAAAACAAAAACGCTAAATAAAAACACAGAATTAGCAGGGAGATTTTTAATGGCACAAAGGGCAGCTAGGCACTGTGTGAGCTGAGGACGTAACTGTCATTATGACTTTAAAAATCCCCCCGGTAAGACTGGGTTGCAGCTAGCTCAGAAGAGGGTTCTTATCAGAGTTTCACAAACAACAGAAGAGCAAACCCAGTGTGTTGCCCAAATCTAACAAGATAACAAAACAGAACAGGGTTTGTTACAGTCCCTCTGCTAAAAAGTCAAAGTTACAAAGCGCTAAATGAGATTACCTCTGAACTCTTACTAGCTCCATGCAATTCAGCTACTGTACGGAACGCTCACGCGCTATTTCAAAAAGGAGTTTCTGTATTTGAGAAATTCTTAGGTGTAATTCCTGCTGTGTTAATATCATCTTTTGTATCAATAAAGATTTAACTAACACCTGCAAGAGTACCCGCCTTTATAGACAGCTGTGCCATGACCACCTTTTCATTTACAGGTAAAAATAAGAGTAACCATTAGGCACGTATTAAAGGTGTATTACACAAGCTATAGCGTCAAACGTTTTCTCCCTCAGATTTACACAGAAAAACAGCACAGCAGCACAGAACCTGGTCCCCTGTTCAACAGTGATCTCATTATAAGCATTTTTAATTTACATAATGTCACAACACGAATACCTCCTTATATTTAAATAATTAGGTAAAAAAGGCCCCCAGCATTACCATTTCTTATATAGCCAAGTTCTCTCTATATACATCCAAATGTTAAAGATACAAATAAAACATTATACAGGATTTATAAATGTTTAAAAACTTGAGGCTTCAGAATCATGGTTTCCCAAAAAAGAGTCAGGAAAATCCACAGACTGACAAGGTAGCAGAGAAAACTGGGAAAAAAAAGGAGACAGACACAAGTTTGCTGCCGTAACATTTTACTAAACTTGCCGGCCATCAGGGTGATGTTATCAGAAATAACAGTTTATGCTGCAAATGAGGAATGGTGGTTTTGTGTGTTGATCTCAAGTGCTGAGACAGGCGATTCAAGTATTTCCTATTTGATCCAAGCTCACCGTAGCAAAGTGGTGCAGAAAAAGGAATTATTTTACATTTTTTCCATACATTCGATCAATGTCCTGTTGATAGTACGCCGTAAGCTCTTTGCGTTTTAGTTTGAACGCGTCTGTCACTAGGCCAGTCTCGGGTGTCCAAGGGTCAGGGCTCAAACGGATTTTTACTGGTATTTCAAACTTCTCCAGGTTGGCTGCAAAAACAAAACAAAACAAAAAAAATCACACAACCATTTTTAATGAAAAAGGTAAACATACCGTTTTCTAAAATTAACCGAAAAAAAAAAAAAAGAAGAACCACATTCTCACACACAAAAGCATATGATACGACTGAAGAAGTGCTCCACAAACTCCCCATGGTCAGGCTCTAAAAACCCCAGTGTGGTCACAAGTCGAGTTACAGGACCTACCGCTGATTATTCTCCAGTTCCCCAGAGACACTGAAATAAACCCCTGATGTTTGAGTATCTGTGCTGCTCCCTAACTTCAGAAAAGCCTCAGTGCTTACTTTAAAGCCTATGATACTACGGGAAAAGACAAAAATATTAATCGACACACTCTATGTAGAAATGCCTCAGGATTAAGTCAAGTATTCCATTTCATTGACTTTAACAATCTATTTGCAACAGTACAATGCTCTTTAAAATACTTAGTGTTGCACAACAAAGAACAGGAAGGGGATGTTGTACATGAGCTCCACCACAGCAGCTTCTTAGAAAGATTTTGCCCGTTTGTTCTGTGCCTTGAACTGAAATCTAACAGAGACATGGGGCAAGAAAAAACGTCTGCTGCAGTACCGAGACTGCATTCTTTGTAAGATTATGTTCCAGTAACAGAACTCTGCAAATACACTGCTCAGAGGTTTAAAATATTCACAAGCAATGTGGAGGAGAGGTGAAGATTAACAGGGCAAAGACTGATGGAAGTATAAAATTATCCGGGATAGAAAAGGTAAAGGCATATTGCAAAGAGCTGCAGAAGGACATCACGATACTGAGTGACTGCAGAACAAAACAGCAGAAAACACTCATGGCAGAAAGATATAAAAGAGAATGCAAACGAAAACCAAATTTAAACCCCACACTGACCATTTTAAGAAGCATTCTGCCATTGTAACTGACAGCTATTTGTAAAAAGCTCCGTTCTTGGTAATAGTCAAATGCAAAAAAACAACAAGGCAGAATTATTACATAAGAAGAAAAAGCATCACAGAGCCACTGAATAGTTCTGCAGCAGAACAGCTAAATAGACCACAGCCAATTAGCATGAAAAAGATACAGCTGAGGGGAAGTATAATAGACAGAGAAAAGCCCTGACTGCATTTGTGACTGTTCACTGGCTCTTCCAACCCAAGAGCTCAGCGGAATCAAATTAAACTAGCAGATGGCTGGGCTAATACACACAAAAGGCATTTCTTCACCTTTAACATCGCTGAGCTGTGCACCTCAGCCACAAGATAGCACGGCTACTGATGTAACTTTAAAATAGGGCTGAAGGGTTAACGAAGAGAAGTCTGCTGAAAGCCATTAGCTACAAAGACACTGCTTTGTGTTTAGGAAATCCCTCAGACAGAAATCACTAGAGGCTAGGAGAGCCCACTTCACTGTGGGCTTTTTTTCCCCCATCACCTACACAGAGGTGTGTAGCATGTGAGACTGCCCAATACCCCCCCCCCAGACGTATCAAGAAGATACTACAGGAAATCCTGAACAGCATCAGACACACATATAAAGGAACTGAGCTATGCTTCATGTGTTTGTCCTGTACTTATATTCTTTGCTCAGGTACTGGCCACAGTAAAAGAGAGAAGTTACAAGACTGCACGGACCAAAAGAACTGAGCTGCTTCTGTGACCTACCCTCATTTGTTCTTTTTGTTGTTGCTGTTGTTGGGTCTTGTATGAGAATTTCACTTCATGTATGTTCTCATGCAACATAGTAAAACACACATGCACAAGGACATTTTTAGGGCATATCCATTTCACAGACACCACTGTCCACAAGGCTAATATTTACCACCCAGCTACTCACCTGCCATGGCAGCCTCAGCTAGCACCTTCAGTACCTCCTTCTCCATCTCGGGACTGTTACAGATCTCTTCCCAGGTTCCTTTAAATCCTTTCTTTCGAGCTAGTTCTACAAGCTCCTTTTGATTTGGCACAACAAATCCAATGACATAAGAATGGAAACTGAGAAGTACATGTATTTTAGTATGCATTTTGTAACATTAACACCTCTTAAAAAACATTTCAAGATGGGGGGGTGCAGTTCATACAGTTATTGCTCTCAACAGCTCATTTTTGTTCACCTGATAAACCTTCTGAAGTAGTACACAAATTACCTTTGCCTGCTTCAAAATAAGTAGAAAGAGAAGCTACTTACCTTACAGCAACTGGATTGCTTCAAGGTGTGCTGTCTATATGCATATTCCACTGTGCCTCATGCTCAAGGCTTTGGGGAAGCAGTACCCACACGATGTCAATGTGCCCTGCCTCTCCTCATGTTTTGCATCCCGGTATGAAGACTGGAGTGCGGCTTCCCTACCTCAGTTTCCTCTCAACTGCAGAATCCAGTTACTGTAGAGGAGTAGAGGACTGCAGTGAAGAGGGGGTGGAGAGCAGGTTGTGGAATAAGCATATGCACAACACATCTCAAAGAACGCCTGCGTCTGTAAGGGAAGTGACTTCTCTTTCTCTTTCAGGTGATTGTCCATACGCTCACTCTACTTCCTTTTCTTTAGGATTTTAAGAAACGCCCCTTCCTTGTAAGTCATGCCTCACAGAGCTGTGACCAGATGTTTCCGTTTCCTCCTGGACTCTTTTCAAGAGGTCCACCTTTTCTGAAGTGTTGTGTATGGAACCAAAACCCTTTAATGTTTATTAGAGCAAGAAGACCATTGTGCACCTGATGAAGCCATGTTATCCTATTTACCTGCATAAGACAGCACAGCACTTGCAGACTCAGATCAGTTCCTACTCAACTGCTACCACCTGGTGGTTCTTTATCCTGTACATTTACGTGTATGATTTACATACCGTCTCCCTTAAACTGACTTCTGTTAAGCAGTATCTCCATCTAGCCAAGCTCACTCTGAATTCGGACTCTGTCCTCCACTTGACCTCAGTCCCGCCCTACCTTACCCACCTACAGACTTGTAAAATCATTTCAACTCTCTTCCACTACACAGATGGTTCATGCAAAAAATACCGAACCATAACCCTGGCGTGGAGATTACTTTAGTGTATCTTTTAAGGACTGTAAGATAATTTTAAAATACTAATTCTAAAGACCCTTTTGGCCAATGTAAGCTGATTTTTTCTTTTGTCACTGGTATGAATTACATATTGACAGTAATTGGCAGTCGTGAAAACTGCATTGAAGTCCAAACACAGGCTTCCCTGTCATCATCTGCTGACAAGCTTTGTCTGTTGGCTGACTCCAAACCCGTCTTAGTTTTCTAAGAATGTATTTACAGAAAGGCTTCACATTAGCCTCAGTATCACTTACTACTTGCATCTGACCTTCTGTCTTTGCCTCTCTCCCATATGCTGCACCAAACCCTCTGTGACTTCACTTGGCATCTACTCTGTAACGTGTACATATCGTAATCCCAACGCACCCAGAGCCTCCTCTCTTCTTGTATTTGTATACTTCTGCCTAGGACGTCTTTCTGTCACTAACTGCAGCCACGTGTTCACCTCCGGCACGGCTGCTCCCGACCAACCTACGTGCAGAACACAAAGGACTCCGGCACTTTGATCCCTGGCTCCTATGCTCTTTTGACAGGCTTACGGCCCTGTTCAGCAATACTTCAGCATCTCCAGGGACAAACAGCAAACAGAAGTAATCACTTGGCTGGGCAAGCCTCAAGCTTTCAGTTCATCTAAAAATTCCTATGGACAAATGAGTTCATCCAACTACAGTTTTTTTTCTGGAAAAAGCCACTTGGAGCTCTTCACTTTATTTTCTTCATTTTATAAACGAGATTTTGCCAAAGTCTCTCCTACCCTAGACATCCTTCCTACCTTTCTGTTCTCGAGATCCTATTTGAATACAGCCCTCGGACTTACCAAAAAAGACACCTGCAGTGGCACTACATGGCCGTACCACCAATTCTATGAAGTCTGGTCCTTGTATCCTTGAGCTTCCTGCTGAGAACTCATTTTTTCACCATGTTTGCCTGTTCCTCAGGTGACTGAACTACTCTGTTTCTTGACATGATGCTTGAGATCCACTGATCAAGCTATCTGTCCTAATTTCTAAGGGAAGGTTGATCAGCTCTCCTGTCCCAGTTCATTTCTTTACAGTCAGCATACCAAACACAGCGGAAACTGGTGAGATTTTTTTTTTTAAAGTGTTTTTTTTTTGCAGCAACATGTAACCAGATTGGCCACAAACTCCTTATCTTGGTAATTCACAAATAACTTTGCAACTAGTAGAGGTAGCTAACTTATTTTTTTTCAAACTCCAGTCAGGTGTACATTCCAAATATATGGAGTTGACTGTACAAACACTAATATTTAAAAAAATAAAATCTCAAAGCTTTCATAAATGTCCAAGGCAAACCTAACACCATTAAAGAACAAGTATATCTAGAAAGCTGATCTATTAAAGCTGAACTCTCTCGTTTACTCGATCTGCACTCCTACACAGCTCTTCGAGAGCCAAATTCTTTCTCCAAATTATGCTGAACAAAAGCATACAAAAAGTAACAGTACGCTTTTGCGACAATGATCTTATGACGCAATTAAAAGTGCATCAATTAAGAAGCTATTATTAGGAAAAGCAGTATATATGTTTTGCTAGATTGACCAGTAAAATGGATGGCTCTTCTACTTAAGGAATGCTGCAGACTGACCACAGAAGTCTGTTTAAGAAATTCCAATCTTAGTAATTTTAAAAACTTCATTGCTATCACTTTGCAAAACATCAGTCAATGCACATCAAGTATTTGAATTATGGTATACGAAGGTATCAATTGTAGAAGAATTACTGGAATTTACAGGTCATTGAGTATTCTAGTACACTGTAAATGCTACGTTGACCTGGCAAAATTAACAAAAAATTTGACAGTACAGCTGTAGAATGAATTCCAGTCATAGCATGACAGCAGTCACCAGTGGTAGGAGCTTCTTTCTCCATTGATTACAGGGAGTGTTCAGAACATGCATGTAACCCCAGGCAGGCAAAGTAAGCCAATATGAGACTTGCTCGTTAGGTGAAAATCATAATAAAAGCCTAATACCATGAAAGCTTCTCAGCAGCAGTCCAGTATGTCTTAGCCTATTTTTATGAAGCTGTCAAAACTAAAGTTATGTGATGAAAACTGTTAGTTAAGAAAAACACAAAGAACCAGGTGAACAAACCAAAAGTTAGTTTACTATTACTACTGAGCAATTCTCTGGTGTGTTTGTTCTGGCTTCCTACAAAATTGTTTTGAATGTATATCATACTGAATAGAACATCTCTGATCACTCAGATGCTCCAAAATGACAAAAGAAAACCAAAAGCATCTGAAGGATATTTGTACATTTAAGTCTATGTTCTGTACAGATACGAAATTCTACAAATAGAAACTTCAGACATGTTTGAGCCCTTATATGCCTAACTTGGTAGTACACTTAGAAAGAAAATAGAAAGGATGTTTCATCACTTTTTAATCAATTGTGGGTCTGCATAGGATTTACAGTGTTTTCTCTCCAGCTTCAAGGCTTCCGCGGGTGTTCTGCATGGACACAAAGCAGCTTCTGGGCTGTTGGGGCTTTTGTTTTCATTCCCCTCCCTTTGAAGAACAGCTCACAGCTGAATACAGCAAGGAGCAAGGTCCACTAGGGCTTCTCTCCTAGGGTAGTATCTCTAGGTAGTATCTAGGTAGTATCTAGGTAGGATTAGGTAGTATCCCTAAAGTGCTTGAGTGATGTCTGTTATGAATGCAGTTAGCCTTCAAAGCTCAGCTGCTTTTCAGGTTGGGAAAAAGGGAGTGAAAGACTCATTCTTGGCATTTCCAAGAAACAGCAGAAAAAATGGGAAAAGAAAAATAAAAACACACAGTTCAGATGCTTAGTTTTGATAAAGAAAGCTATTCCATTGTATTTTAAACAAAATCCTTTTCCAACAAGTTAAAAAAAAAACACGCTTTGGAGAAAAAACATTTTGCATATGACTTCAGTAGGACAGACAAAGAATATAGCAACATCAAAACATCAGCTGCCTCTTACCTGCTTGCATATGCACAAATATTATCTACCAGTGGAAGATTCTTTAGGGCTGCTTCTACTTTGCCAAGAGAGACATATTCTCCTGCCTGAAGTTTTACAAGGTCTTTTTTACGATCTGTTGAGGAAAAAAAAAAAATGTTAATTATGCAACGCAAAGGTTTAGGCATTGAATTTATACTTTTCTGAAACGTCTAAATGTCAAAAGGAAAGCTGACTCATGTTTGGTGAATGTACCAGAAATAGTTAATATCAGATTTCCAGACTTCAATCTCATCAACCTGTCCTTTGCTTAAACACGAGCCACACTTCAATTCTATGCATTTCCTGCCTTTAAACAGCATCTCCTATATTGTAGCACTAGCAAGTGAATGGAAGACAACTAGGGTTATGTAAAAAACAGTGTTTGGCTAGAAGCACACATTTTGTGCTGTCTGGTCCAGGTGCCGGAGGCAGCAGAGGCAGCATTTGGTGACATTTCACTATTTATTCCTAAGCTAAATCCATATTTAAAATGCAACTGTCCATCTGTTATTTGAAACACAACAATTGAAACTGAAAATTCAGCCCAAAATACTTCAGCTTATTGTATGTAGACACAAAATCAAGGTGACTATAGCACCGTAGCCGCCGTACCTGACTGTGCTGGCAGCCAGGAATACCTCTCCTTTGCTATATGCCTGTACAAGCATTCAAACAAAGTCGTTTGTGGCTTTTACCTGTTTGACCAGGGAAAGGCAGCTGCAATGGGACCTAAGATTTTACTCATTTAGTAAAACAAGTAAGCTTAGTTTTCAGAATTAAAGAGCATGCTGAATCATCCACTGATTTCAAGAGAGACACTTGGCAGGCTATAGGCACCTATTTTTGTGCCTACAGCATTAGGAGACTTTCACAGTCTTACGAGTAACATCTTTACCTTAGAATGTTTTTCCCTTAGTTGCTTTACAATAAAGGAATACTCTCATAAAGAACAGTAAGATTTAAATAATAATAATAATAACAATAACTCCTGAGCACACATTACAAAAGAGCCCTTTCACTCAAACTTCACACTTACAAAGTTGTAAAACCTAAGACCGCTTATCTAGCTCAAGTTAGCCTACACTGAACTACTTACTACTCACTAGCAGACTGAGTCAGTGTTCAGTCTGTTTTGAAAGGAAACAAATGTTTTAAAAAATAGCTTTAAAAGCACATGATTATGTTTATATGTTAAGATATCAGAATTTTCTTAGGATAAATCATAGGATTTTGGACTGCATGCCAAGATATGTAGATTTTTTTTTTGTTAACTACAGTATTTAGCAGCCCTGAAAATAATCTATGTGTTTACCTGAATCTATGAACTCACCAATTATTTTTAGACATCCATCTTCATGAAACTCTCCGATGTCTCCAGTATGAAGCCACCTCTGCCCATTCTCATCAATAGTGAAATCTTTTTTGGTTCGTCCTTCATTTTTATAGTAGCCCACAGTCACATTTTGACCCCCGATAAGAATCTCACCTCTAGGATATGGTTTATCAGTGTTGTAATATCCACCTGAAAATAGTTTTTCTTAAGTCAGCAGGAATTAAAAATACATTCCAAAGCAAGAATTCCTATCACTGTTACTATTTAAATACAAAAAAAATTAATAAGCCCTCAGCCATCACTTGAAAAAACACTTAGTCAACACCTGAAAACACTGCCTGCATAATAAAGTAAGAGAAGAGCTGGTTCCATTTCTTTTCAACATAGAAGCAGCTGTTTAAGATACGTGCTTACAAACAATGAAATTCACATGCATGTGGAGGGCAGATGCCACTTCTATGCTTTTTTATTATTATTATTATTTTTGCCAGGACAAACCTGCTTTATAAGCTTCACACAGGCTCAAACGAAGAAAAAAAGGATAATTTTCATCTTGTATTTTAGGAAGAAAAACTACCAAAATCTCAGGTCTCATATTAGCCCCAGAACTCCCTCAAGTATTATGTAGCTCTACTCTGCAATACATAAAAGCCTAGCTTAGAAGAAATAGTCTAACCACACTTGAAATTTCATTAAATGTATTTTATACAGCACCCATTAAGCTACCTTTCCATATGCCACTGTCTTACTTATTTTATTAATAATATTATGAAGTCTATTTTAAAATTTCTTAATGACAACAGAAGGTATTGTGCATAGATTTCAGTTAAAGGCTACTGAAACCAACTCCAAGATGCAACATACAAGACTTACACCCTCTCCTGCAAGAAAACTACTCCAAACCTGAAAAACGAGCAATGCCGTATGCACTTAAACAATATGCATTTAAAGTGACGGAAATAAATGAAAAAGTATTGGCAAAAAAAAGCCATTATATAACCTAATAAAAACACTATTGATGTGTTGATAGCTTCTGCCTAGATATGTTTACATTTAAAAATCAGAGGAATTTATTTTTCTTTCCCCCCCTCCAAGATCAAACGTATATAGGTTCAAATATATATAGGGAAAAGTAGGATTTAAAAAAATAAAAAGGCAAGAAACAGTCTAATTAATACTACTAAGCAAAACCCTACAGAACACTAGCCATATGTCTTGCAAATGCACTATCATTTAATCATATAAATTCTTACCTTCTTCCCAGTTCATTAGTTTGATTTCACAGCAGACCAAAGGTGCTCCCACTCTTCCTGTAGTGTAATCCCAAACTAAAATATTTAAAAAGCATTTTTCAGAATAAAATTACCATATCTGACAAGAAAAGTCTTTGTAGTCACGCACTTCATTTAGTGAAAATTAATTATTTGTGAAGTTTAATGTTAACATACACAACAGAATTTCCAAAAATACCAATGGATATATCAAGGTAACACAGATAAATTCCTCATCCTGCAATAGAGCAGATGGCTGTATTTACAGATAGCTCCAGCCACATCGACACAGCTCTGACTCTGTGTCCACACGGATCACACTGTAGAAGCAGCACAACTTTTAATAGTGCTTGCTTGACTTTGAAATGATAAGCATCAGTATTTCATAACAATCCAGAGATTCAGCATTTTGATTCTCTTTCCTGGTTTCAATCCCCAATGCTTCTGCATCCAGGCACCTTCCCAAATTACTACAGTGATTTTTTTTTTTCCCCTCCTCCAAACTACTAAAGAAGCCGTTAGCAAAGACCTCTCGGAATAACAGCCACATCCCAGCAGCCTGTGGATCACTACGGAACAATACATGTTCTACAGTCTAGCATAATAGCACTGAACATTAGATACTTCTCATATGACTCCTAGCTATCTCACACCACTGACAAAAACCAGCAGCTCTGTTTTGCCACCACTGAATACGAGTGGAATTTTAGGATTAAAAAGCAACTGTAACCATGAAGTTCCGTGTTATATAAAGCTAAAATTTGGCACAGGTTTTTGTATTCATTCTTTTTTTCCTAACGTCTCAATATGCTCACCAAAATTAATACTTTATTCAGTTCAACTAGTAAGCACAATACTGCCAAGATCTCATTCACGCTCCTACAAGTTTCTCTATTACAAATGAGAACAGTGATTTTATACGTACCCCACGAGCTTTAGCACAATGAGTCAAACCTAGTACTCCTACTATTTTGTAAATTTTTTGGCTAACAGCATTTCCTAATTATGTTTGAAGGCAAAAACCAAATGAAGGGACTGTCAAAGATTATCCCCATAGAGCACTCAGCAAGGATGCACCTACACCAACCTTCAGTGATGGTTCCAGCTCCAGCTGATTCAGTTAGTCCATACCCCTGTCCTACAGGGCAACAGAAACAAATGTTCATAAATCGCTGGGTTGCTGCAGAGAGTGGAGCTCCTCCACAAAGCAGGATGCGAATTTTTCCACCTAGTAGCATTCGTACTTTCCGGAAAATAAGGCTAAAATACAAAGATGAGAATATGAATTTGTTGCTTAAAAACAAAACGAGAGCATCTGATTTTGTATTTAAGTTTTAAGTTTCATCCATCTTCATGTAAACTTCAGAAAACCTTGCAGGAGCACATTTAAAGGTTTTCCATAAAAAACAACAACATTTCAAAAATCTATTTCTACATTCTGACTTGAAGATGGATCAAATATTTTGAAAGGGCAATTTCAGTAAGATGGTAAAATTGTGATTTTCTCTTTAAAAATATTTTACATCAACTATAAGTTTTGTAATTACCCTTTAGTCTGACTTCTGTGAAAACGTAAAGACTGCGAATACCTATAGATTTCCTATCTTACCCAAGAACCGTATAAACTCATCACTAAAGCCCTGATGAACATAATGCAACAAATGTAAATCAGCTTCAAGTTACATAAATCATGTAAATTGTATCAGTAAATACTTAAAGCCATCTCACAAACTACAGATTTGTTGTTTCAATTTACAATTCATTACAGGCCTGTTCGTTTTTTATTCCGAGGATGAACATTAAAACAAAGAAAAGCATAAAAATCAGATACCGGTCACACAGTAAGATTTGGATAAGTATTTTCTGATACCATTAAGAAAAAAAAGTTAAAATTACCTATCACAAAGCGGGGTAGTGTAACCTTTGGAAATCTGTTCCATTTTGTAATTGTAGGCCAGTATAAATAGATTCCGCTGGAAACTTGTCATTTCATTCACTTTATTCATGACATTTTTGTAGATCCGATCCATAATTTCCTGGTTATAAAAAGAAAAATTTCAACTCCAAGCAAGAGAAATCTTAAATTCAGCACAATAAAAAGGAAACAATCTAGGAAATCTAACGTAGCTCAGATGACCGACCACTCCCAGTTGCATTCCCTTCCATTACAAAAAAAGAGCAAGATGCTCACATAAAGGAGGAAAGCAGAAATCTGAGCAGGAGCACTATGCAACCCCAAGCTGCCTACTGCTAACTATCCTTGTTCAATGACGTATTACACAGGTATGAGTCCGTTTCTCTTCACTACCACCTTATGCTCACTTCAAAAGTTAGTGTGAAAGCCAGCACATTGCTTGCTAACAGGCAAACGCCATCTTTAACATGTTACAAGGTGGAGACATATTTTCTCTTCCCAGATAAGGTCTAATGAGGTAAAGAGACGTCTGTGTCAAGGACTGTTTTTACCACATTGTGGCTGTTTTCAAATCATGTATGTATTATTCCATAAGGTTTGTATCTTTTTACATATACGTGACTTAAAAACAGTCATCAGGAAGAGAGTACATACCATGAACATGTAAATACACAGCAGGGATGTACATATCCACACACTGCTTATTATGATGAACAGATTACTGAAGTGGCAGTCTAATCCCCACTGCTATTTAAACTTCTTCCAGGTTTGACACTCAGGTGATGTATGTTTATCTTCAACATATAAATAAATATCAAGTATATTATTTTAGGCCAGCTTAAAAAATATTTTAAATGATCACTGCATTTATTTTACTGATAAAATCTGAATGAGGAGTTTTATTTTTACCATGTTATATTATTCTTTAGTTACTTACAGGAACAGCTGCCATTAGTGTTGGTTTAAGTGCAGTAACATCACCTTTGCTTCCTTTCTTTATTTTAGAGGACTAAAATGAAGAACAAGTTTACTAGCAGACATATTCAAGACTTTTGACGTAAGAAACAACATAACATAGCACATCTTCGAATCGTTTTTATTTAAATTCTATTTTAAACAATTAACACTAATCCAGAGTATCAGTTTTAACTCCCAATATCCTGTTTCATGAGTTGTAGTAACGGAGATGTATTACATTATCAAACAAATAAACACACTGTGTGTATATATACACACAAACACACACAACTAAGATCTGACACAAGTAATTTTCTACTACATGGGCTTATATCAACAACGTACCTGGTCGGCTAGTGTCTGCGGTGAAGAGTAACCAATGCGGCATCCGTGAGACAGACACACGAGTTCAGCACTCAGTTCCAGAACATGGGCAAGAGGCAAATAGCCAATATAGATGTCTTTTTCCCTGTGAAGAATTTTTAACAAACAGGTTTATGCCACACCATTAGAGTCGCTAAGCTGAATTTATACAAAGCTTACTGAAGAACTAGAAAAGTGGAAGAATGCATTTGAGCTTATGAAGAACGTATTTCAAATCTGATGGACTTTGTTTCAAAATTCTGTTATTACATACTGTAGGCTTATGGCATGAATGAAGTGTGATGTTTTCTCATCCCAAGACAATTAACCGTGTGTTATGGTTGCAAAGGCAGCTCTGTGGACAAGATTAAAAACTGCACCAAACAGAAAGAAACCACAGAATTTAACACTAACCAAAGGAAGTACTGCTTAAGGTAGCTTTCAACCACTCTACTGCAAGGCGGCCTCACAGGCTTTTGTGTCCTGGTCTTGCCCACATACAGAAGATGAGAGAGACAGCACATGGAGTAATCATGTCATTTAATGCAGTACTGGAAGATGCTCAGACATCAGTGCACAGTATGATGCGTCAAAGACAAAGCAACATAAAACTGTTAATATTTTACACAGTAATTCATCTAAAATTATACGCAGCTACCCAGCTTCTTCATTTTTGTTAAGTAATTGTTGGTACATACCCCAGATTTGGGATCCTTTCAGCCATTCCAGTTATACCAGCAATTATGTTGCAATGGGAGATCATAACTCCTTTGGGAATTCCTGTGGATCCACTTGTGTACATGATCACTGCAATATCTGAGGGCACAGGCCTGGCCTGCTGTTTGTTCCCTGTAATTTTCATTTAAAAAAGAGAATATATGACATGTGGAAAGCCTATCAGATTGGGAGATCTTACATGCTAACATATTATAGCAATTGTTCTAATATAACATGACTATTGACGTTACATTTTGCTTTCCTTTGAAAAGTCTGTGGGCAATCTTAAGTGCCTTCATAAAGAGCAGGGACTTCTTTGTGTGAGCTGAGAAATACGTCCAGTGATTGCCCTAGCCTAGGAGACAACTTCGTTCCTGTTAACATTTCCTGTTTTCCTGCCCAAGACAAAAATGGGCAGGTCTGACTTTTCCAAAGCACCACTGAGCTCCCTATGCTTATGAAGCTATGCTGCAATGGTTCCAAGCTGGCACAAGGCAAATCCCCATTTGCAAAGCTCCTTTGTCATGCACTTGCAGCACAGAAGTAACACGCTGCCTCATCTGAGTGCTCACAGCAAGGCTCTGCTGGGCCAACATGACCTCCAATTTCTACAAATATTCAAGTTCAATAGCTTTAATAGGATTAAAGCATTTTTAAATACTTGCGCTGAAAGCCAGAAAATATGAAAACAATTGGGTATACTTGGAGGAAAAACTGCATAATGTACAATCCATGTGGCAAAACACACACTGAATGAGAACAGTGAAAGCATATTTCCCTCTCACTGAACCCTGTCCATCCTGTGCAAGGACCGGCAGAGAAGAAACAACATAACAGGAACCCCACTGATTTAATGTAACAAGCACAATGTTCTTGACCATAAAAAATTTCTTGTAGTACTCCATAATTTATGAGTGGTTAACTCAAAGGTAACATTCCTTTATTGTACGCAATGTTTGAAAGACTGGAGGAAGAAGGATTAGATGCCTTGTTACATAGCAAATGCATGAAAAAGCCTCCAGGAGCTAATGAATTGTAGCCATAATTTATTCTGTTGGTGTTTTCTTAAACAATTTTAGTAGTAAAAATTGGTACATCAAAAAGGGAAAACAATCTTTTTTTAAAAAAATGAGAGTTTTCATATTGGCAGCACAACTACCATTCCCCTAAACTTCAACAGCAGGCAGATTAAACACCCATCCCACTCCTGAAACAAAATTCATTGCAACATTCATGTGCCTTCAATGATTAGAAGACTCTGAAAACACAGAGAACAAGAACAAAAGCAACTATTGAATATAATGAAACCTTAAGATACTAGATTTAGCAGCCCTTCAGAGCTAAGAGTAAAAATTTGTTATGACAAGCTAGTTAGAACACCTGAAATTTCTAATTCTAAGAATGTTACATCGTTTGGAAATAAATTTCAAGAAAATTACATAGTAGACTGAGACTATCAGACTTAGAATAACCACGACCAAGTTCTACCCAGTTTAAATAGTTATTTTACGTTTTGTTATTTGTGAATTTAACGGTAGCGTATTACTGATGCCTTTTGCTATAAAATAGAGAAGTATTTCCTCTGTGTGTTCTACATAACCTGTTTTTAATTCATCTGATCATAAGAATGCATGCTAAATTTCTATCCTGGTCTAAATAGATATGCTAAAAATTATTCTTTGACATACATGACGCTTGTGGAAAAGACGGTTTTTATTAAAAGCATTTTATCCACTGCATAATTTTCTGAGACGTGCAATTTTCCCAAATTTACTCAACAGGGTCAAAGTAGGGCAACAATTTACATGATCCAAATGGAAAGAAAAGATAACCTACCAGCATCTGCCTTGGCACCCATGGCTTGCACGGAAGCCATAGTGTGAACAATGACACCCTTGGGAAACTCTGACCATGTTGTTGGTTTGCCATCCACTGTAATAATGTGTCGCAGCAGTGGAACTTGAGAAACAATTTCCTGTGGAAATTCAGACAATCATGAAATTTGTGCCAACAAGAAAAGAAATTTATCTATCACACAGATTAAAAAAGACAAAATATTTGAACATTTACAGTATCAGAGGATAAACCTATCTAGCTCAAATAGCTGGAAAGCTTGAAATTTTCCACATTTAGATATGTAGGATTAGTTGAACTTTCCACTTAGAAGTCCAAATAATTTTCCATCCATTTACTAATCTGGGTCTTATTTCAAGAAGAGCCCACAAATAAGACTACGAAGATCAGAAGAGGAAACTGACTTTCCACTCTCATAGAACACTGAGAAGAAAAGGTCCTGGGCAGCTGGCGACACCGAGATCATGACAATACTTTGGTTACTCCTTGATTACTACGCTATTTAAAATAACCAACAGCAAGCAAAAATACATAAAATGATTACTTAAGCAGTAGTTAAGAATTTCAAACAAAACCCAAGTTTTACGACACTTATCAAAGTTCCAGAGAAAGAAGATATAATTATCATCTCTAGCGGATGAAATGCATTCTCTTGCAACGCACATTGATTACTAGACTATAGTCCAGTAACTTGAGAGAAAAACATAAGGCTTGGAAAATTCTCTCTCAACATGCAGCAATATTGCAGAGCTTTTAATTACACAACTCCTCTACCTGAAAGGTCTAGTTCCTCCAAAACACACTATGACCAGACTCACGCAGGTTTGTTTTTCCACCTCCGTATTCTATCTGGGTCAGTAAGGTCTTGGAAAACAGTGGGTATCCTGCCCTCAGAGCTTTGCCAAATAAATAGACCACCACCAAGCTACCACACATCACTTGTTTCAAATTCCTCTTGGACTGGCAGTGACAACGCAAGGGTAACTTACATAAATTGTAAGAACTCTAAGTGCTGCAGGCCTGTAGATGCCCTGGGCAGTTAACCATGGGACAATTAATACACAAGAATCAGCAGCTGACACTAACTCACTCATAAAGATGTAAACCTCTGGAGAAAGGAGCAACCGGGTCTAAGTTCTCCGTATGAAACCAGGTTTAGTTCATACATTTTTCTGTTCTTCATATTTCCTTCAAACTATTGATTTTACAGGCACTGAATCCACAGAACTTCCTTGTAAAGGTGTTGTTCCAGGCAGGATTACAGCTCTTCAGTGTTGCAAATAGCTCATCTTGTTGTCAGAAGTCATTTGCGAGCTTAAATCCCAAAGTTAACTTTTTTTTTTTCTGTATATGAAGGTAGATACAAAATGCTTGTTCTATAGGAACTGTCTGCACTACAGAAAGGCAATAAATCATTGTTCCATACCATGGTCAGATACACTGGAGAAAGGCACACAAATAAATAAGTTTCCTGACCTTCAATTTTGTTTGCATCAATTCTTTACTCGTAATGATGGTGGTCACCTCCGTTTCATTGAGCCCATGTACTATTGCTGCGCCTCCCAGAGTAGCGTACAGAGTAACAACTGAAACAAAGAAAAAGGTGAATCTTTGTTTTACACTTTCACATACAGTTTTATAACAAAGGGCTGAGATTAACCTGTTAGGCAAAACAGTAAAGCAATTTATCAACTAATAGGAAGGTGGTGGTGTTTTGTACTTTAAAAATACACACGATGTGGATTTAAATACAGCATAATTTTCAGTTATTCACAGGGGGAACAAAGAACAAATGTTGTATGTGTGACTGTCTGCTACTTTTCAAGCTCTAGTTTGTAGTATAAAACCACATTACCCTATGTAATGCTCTTCTAGATCTGCTCTCTCATCTTCATGGCTTTTACCATTTTAGAAGTACCCATCTGTTCTCAATTTATTACACACTGTTTTATAGTCCTTTTGTACACAGGTAAGAAACAGTATTTATTTACTTCTCTTTTCAGAATTCATATACTCTTGTCGCTAGCCTTGTACAACAGACTGCTAAGAAGAAGTTACTAGAGTCTTGTTGTACATCTTATCGGCAGATCAGTTCTCTGACTTGTAACACATCTGTGACTATCATACTGTCCCATCTATTTAAAATAACAAAATTAAGGTTTGATCACCACAATCACAGCATTGAACTGACATCATGAGAAATCAGAATAGTAAGGTAAGAAAATATGGAGGAGATTGACTGTTAGAAAAACTACATTTCTGGTATTAAAGGGCAGCTCATTAGCGATAGAGTGTTAAACCGCAGTTATTTCACATTAACGATTTTAAAACCAGATTTCATTTCCTGCCATTCTTAGGGGATCTGCGTGAGAAAAGAAAGGCAGAGGCCGGGGGGGAAAAAAAAGGCAGCTCAGAAAGGAAGAGTGGTATTACTCTCAAAAAAATAATAGCGATTTCCTGTTTTCCAAGCAGAATGCTAAATAGGGGAATAGCACTTCAGTGCAGCTCACATCTTGACAACCTTTAAAGATCAGATATCACAATTACTGAGAATTCCAACATCAGTGCCGGAGGTCCTATCACACCAAGTATCTGAATTTAACTAAATTTAGCTGAAAACTTCAACATAGCAATAATCATTAGAACAAGACACCCTATTACAAATTAGGGCTGTAGTGCAGCAGCAGATCAAACTCTGTCGTATCCTTAGGATTTGAAATCCATGGAGTTATTGACTCAGTATAGCAGAGAAAGGAAGAACTCAGAAGCAGACATTTCTTACACAGAGAAGTAAATAGCTGACCTCTACTTATTTTTTCCTCCTTAAAACAGTCTATCATAGTTCGGAACTGTTGCAGGGCAAATGCACATGCACTGTGTTTTCTTTAATTTGGTGGGAGCAGAGTCCAGAAGAGTGCCTCTACTAGTTCCCACGAGCTCTCCCTACTTACTTCGGTGACCCCTGTTATATAAACATCTAGCAGAAATTCAGTTTCCCCAAGCCAACAAGCACAACCGGAACGCCACACTGCTTCGAAAGAAAAGTAGAATCTCCAAACTAACCATTTATATAATTAATTACTCATCACCAAGATAAATACATCAAAAACAACCTAGAGTTACGCGATAGAGGAAAGAAACAGACAGATATACCATTTATAAAATGGTGTCTGTCCGCGAATGATGTCATGGAGAGGAAGAAACTGAGCAGTGACTGACCTGTGAAATTCTCACTTCTCCATATTGGCACCTAAAATTCTTTCCAGCACATCTGCAAATTGTTTAGGCATTAGGCCTCCCTTCCTTTTTGCCTTGAAGATATACCAGATCCCAAAGGGATTATCTTTTGCGCTTATCTTTACATATGCAATAATAAAAGCAAGTCTTAAATTCAAAACAAATTTCAATTTCTGCTACAGATATCACTCTTTTTCTGCTTTTCCCTGTTTTTCAGCTAGCAATCCCATTCTACCTCGAGCAAATGTAAGACTTACATAGTTTCAAATGATGCAAAACCAACAAACAAGAACACAGTATTTCTCATCAAACCACTTTTTCTGTGTGAGTGATATACAACATCAAAATGACTTCCTCCATTTTAATTCTCAAATACAAAAGACACTCTCTCCAGCACCAGGTACAAAGCACGTGAACCCGTTCTGTTAGCAAGAGTTCTGTGCGTGTACCATCAGATTTAAAACATTTCCTATTCAGAAAGTGTCACAACACTACCAGAGCAGCTGCAGTTAGCTGTTGTGATATCTGAAAACTGAGAAGTGTTCATACAGGCGTTTTTGCAATGCCTTGCCACACTACTACTTCGACAAAAACCGAGTTTTATCATTCGTTCAGCAAAACGACCGCGTGAATGCTGCAGGGTAACGTTATCACCTGCCAACACACAAGTCACAACTCCATAAAGGATGACATACAGCTCACATGCTAAATACCACAGCAGACAGCAGTGTGCTGCAGCATGTCTCAGCAAGGGATTTAAAACATTAGCCCAACAAAACAAAAAGCATATGCATACCATTCTACACACACGACACCCATCCACTCACTATCTTTTTTTTTTTTTCCCCAAATTACAAAAGCTTCCTAGTATTCATAAACGTACTTCCCTTCCAACGTTACGATAACTGATGCAAGCCTTTTTATTTGATTCCCAGGACAGTCACTGAGAATCTAATATCCTAAAAGTGCTAAAAGCCAACTGACACAGTGCGCTAGAAGTGTAGTTACAAAGCTACACATTTGAGAACAGCCTGTGCAGATAAATCTCTGCTCTGGCAGGAAAATTAACAGCAGTCGCTCAATGAAGAGAGGATTGAATTTAGGTAGGAGGGCACCTGGGAAGATCACACAGTCCAACCAAAAGAGGTCATTAGAGCAGGGTGCTCAGGCCTATATCCACTCCAGTTTTGAGCATCTCCAGGGATGGAGGTTTCACAATGCTGCTAGGCTCCTGTTCAGGTATTTAAGCACCCTCACAGGGAACAAGTTTTTCCTATTATCTAATCAAACATTTTTGTGTTGCAACTCATGTCTGTTGCCTCCTGCCTTATCAGAACACACCTTTGAGCAGAGCCTGGCTTCGCCCCCTGCGTGGTCCCATTACGTAGATTTATTTAGTCAGCACTGAGATCTCAACTCACTTGTCTTAATGCTGAGCAGACCCTTTCTATCAGCCTCTCCTCATTCATCGTGTTTTCCAACCCCTTCATCACCCTGGCAGCCCTCCACTGGACTCATTCCAGCATGTCACTGTCTTTCTTCTACAGGGAAACCCCAAACTGGACACAGCACTCTGGATCTGGTCTCAGCAGTGTTCAAACAGAAGGGAAGGATCGCTTCCCTGAACCTACTTACTAGGCTTGTGCTACCACTGCCCAGGATGCCGATGGCCTTCGCTGCAAAGACACACGACGTGCTCGTGTTTAACTCACCCTCCACAGGGACCTGCAGGTCCTTTTCTGCAAGCTTCTCTCCTCCCAGTTTTGTCCTCTGTACTGCTGATCACAGGCTTTTCGGCTGAAAAATTCCAAGGAATTTTCCATCCATCGTATCATCCACTCATCCAGTCTTTAGCTGAGCAGACGCTATAGGAGACTGTACCAAAGACCTTGCTAAAGTCACAGCATAAAACTTCCACTCTACCCCCCTGCCCAGAGAGACAGTCATCTCATCATGAAAGGCCAAGAGGCAGATGTGGGAAAGGTATGGGCTACTGTAGCTTATCCTGTAAATAACCTGACCCTTAAAGCTGAGGGGATAATACAGCATAAGGGAATTCACAAAATAACCACACAGAACTGCACGAAAACTGCTATAGAGTCATAACTCCATGGCTTATCAAGCAAATGGTTAGAGCAGAGAGGGATCCTTGTAGATACAATTCTGCTAGGCTTGCTTCCAAAATGTGGGTGATACACATCTTCAGTGTAGGTCGGTAATAAACCAGAAACTACGGCACATCTGGCTTTTCTGACCTGGTTCTTAGTAAAGAAGATTAAACGTGGCATGAGACAGGAGAGGCCAAAGCTCAAAAGGAACAGCAGCTTTTAAGGTGTCCTTTGTGAAAGTAAGGAATGCTCCCCTGAGAAGGCCCCCACCGCAGGCCTGCAGTTACATGGATGGCATATTAAGGCATGGCGATGAAATGGACATTAGAAAATAACGCCTATACCAAACCAAGATCAGCACTCGATGGGTTTATTTGCAAGAAACTTAGGCCTAGAGCTCCTGCATATATCCTTGTGCCTATGCTCAGGCTAGGTTAGAGCACACAGCAAGCTTCTGCCCTGGCTGAGATGCGTCTTCAACACCACCGTGGCCCTTTACGTGACTCACGTGAGGAGAGGGGAGCAGCCTGGCCTTGCATCTGTGTCTGTGCCGCGCTGCGAAGTGAAGCTGTGTGAGGACAGCTCCAGCCACAATGCCCTGCCGCCCTTCAAAAGGCACCTCCAGCGCAGCCTGCAACCAGCCCGTGTACACATCCAGCACCAAACTGCCGGGAAAGCACCTCCTCCTCGAACTGAACCTGCATTGCTCCACCCTTAGCGGTCTCAGCAATGAAATACCAGAGGACTAAAGGATCAGTAACTAGAAGTTAGACTGTCACCAGACAGAACTGCCCAGAATACATCTCTCTTACAGTCACTGCGTGAGAAAATAAGGAGCATCATCCAGCTCAGAGCGCTGAGTCTCTGACCACTGCAGGGTTAAGGATCCAGTTACAGAACGATTAAACCAGATACTATCCATGAGAGTGAGACTGACTTTTAATAGCTCACCAAAACTAAACACAGGACAGCAAAGTTTCTGCAGCAGCAAGCAGGACCTAGGGCCATTCTCAAACAAAGTCTCAGATTAGCATTCAAGTAATATTAGAATTCAGTAAATGACAAAATGGACTACGAGAAAGTCAAGAGGCAGAAAGAAGAGAAAGCAAAAGGAAAAAAAGGTATCAGGCTCTGCTTGAGGTATGAATTAAGGAGTGTCTTATAGCTCGGTAGAGGAGTTACTAAGCAAATTTTAATCAGAAAGAGATCTCTAAGGTAAGTTCATGACCTACTCATTCCTTTCCACTTTCTAGAGTTAATGTGATTAACTAAAATCAAAATTGAAGAACTGACAAAATGCCCAGTTAAAACTTACAGGCACAGATGAAGGTTTGACGTCAACTCCTTAAACTGAGTCAACGCATTCATGTGCGATTTTTGTTTGTTTGTTTTTAGGAACTTGGGAATCTGTACTGATTTGAGATTAGAAGAAAACAAACCTCTCAGAAATTCATTGAGCACGATGTATTTACTGAAAGCATACTCCAGCTGCAAACACATACAGGTTTCCCCCTTTAGTAAAGTAACTACCAAGTACACAGTTTCTACCTCACGCAGTTTTGTGGGTTTGTTTTTAATTTTTAAGTGTTCTATATAAACATCATACACACTTTTATTAGTGTGTAAAGGGAAGAAAAAGGTTTATTTTCAGATTGTACTGTTAGGTTAAAAGACATGAAAATCCCAGGAAAGCCTCATACTTACGCTGGTAGTTGCACATGAAGCAGGCTTGTGCTGCAATCATCCACTCAGCTCTGGTCTCACAGAAGATAGCAATGTTGGTCTTTGGTTGCTGACCCAACACTGCTAAGCCATTTCCAAAATTAACAGCTTTAACGTATACATCTTCATACGAAAGCCAGGTGTATTTGCCAAGGATGACCTAATCAGGATAATAAATTCAATTTAGAAAACAAGACGCCTCAGCATATGTCCTACTTCATCTTTATCCACATGAATAAACCACAGATGTCTGAAGTAAAAGTTGTTTGAATTATAACACCAGATTACTCAAAATAACAAATAATATTCTTCCAAGGTTACAGGGGTGTGGAAGATCCACCACAAATGCTGCGACATCTCTATGCACGTTACCGCCTCTGTTGCTGTTTTCACAATAGGAGAACACACTATTCCCACCGTGTCCTACGCAGACACGATACTTAGGTGATGATCTGATGAAAAACTCCAAGGAAACTGGAATTCAGAAAGCACTGGATCAATGAGTTCTCGGTCAGAAATTGTGAAATTCCCTTCCCTTTGTTTGTTCTGAAACTAATGTCAGGGGAAGAATAATCTTCTTGCCATTTTTTACTGCTAAACAAAAGCGGGACAAGCAGACTGGACAGGAAATTACTGGCAAATATCAGCACTGAAAGGCCATGTGGAAAAAGTTAGGCAATCTCATTTTTCTTCATCATGGGAAAGCTGTTGCACAGGAAAATTGGATTTGAATTTACAGTTCACTATCTACCTTCTGTGCGCACACTTGCACCTTACGGTACCATCTTCTCAAAGAGTGACAGGTTATTTCGAGGATATCCTAGAAATTTTCACATAGAGATGCACTACCAAATGTTTTGCACTTAAAATTCAAAGTCTAGCTGATTAAACCTTACCCATCTAGTTATACAAGCACCCTGACAATTCTGAAACATATCATTGCCATTGGTCAACTATTTCAGACCTTTCCTGCATTCCAATGCATTAATGCATTTGCGCCAGGGGAGTTTTAGGTCAGATGTTAGGAAGAGCTTCTTTACTGAAAGGGTTGTGAGGCATTGGAACAGGCTGCCCAGGGAGGTGGTGGAGTCACCATCCCTGGAAGTCTTCAAAATACGTTTAGATGTAGAGCTTAGGGATATGGTTTAGTGGGGACTGTTAGTGTTAGGTTAGAGGTTGGACTCGATGATCTTGAGGTCTCTTCCAACCTAGAAATTCTGTGATTCTGTAATAAAAAAAGACAACAACAAAAACAGAAAACTTCTCCCTCATCACCCCGTTTTGTTTTCCAGACTTCATTTTTCAAATTTAACTAAACTTTGAAGTTGTAGGCTATAAAATCTAACTTTTCTGACATCTCTAAGAAGGCTGTATTTCCAAACTTCCTAACAAAATGGATTTGAAAATCTCTCTCAAATTTTAATAGAACTGAAAAATAAATTCTAATTGCATATTGTTCATTAACATACATACAAGCATACAAGGCAATGCTTTCTTACCTCAGGATAGACATAGAGGAAGATGCTTGGAAACTTCACAAGTGTTTTCACTAGAAAATATCATTTATCAAAACGGGAAATCAATATTTGCCATCAGCAGCAATACTGAGCAATTCCACAAAAAAATAAACAAACACATCTCACTGATCATCTGCTCAGGATTTCCTGTCTTATTTACAGAAAGTTTGCTTCACTGGCAAGCAGGCTGTTCCAGAGCCCCAAACCTTAAGATTACTGTCAGTTCCTCTCTGTACCTGGCACAGAACCACAGCAGAGATGCTGCCTGGTCACCGCAACACCACGGGCAGTGCCTGGGTACTGGCACCGACTCGCCGGTAGGGTGCCAAGGAGGACCTAGGACTTCATCTGGTTGACACACGAAGGTAGTTCTGGGGTGGAAATATTTTAAGGTTTCCAAATAAAATATTGCACATTTTCCAGTCCATTTAAACTTCAGTTATTTCAAATTCTAATTTCAATTTGGGGCAGCTTTCCCCAAGACTCAGTATTTTTGACAGACTTGCAAATTCTTGATAAAACTCATCAGTTTCCACCACATTATACTACTTACAGAATGCTACCAGGAGGCCTTACTGCTGCTTTCCTTTAAGACATGAAACAATCCACAGACAGGGCCTAACACATTGGAAGCTACCTTTCTGAAGAACAGGGATGTGTGGCCTCTTCCAATCAGGCTATGTTGACTTCTACTTTGCTGCTGCTTTCCATGTACTGAAATTCTCATGTCCTCTATCCCCTCCCTATAACATATTCATTTACTGTCTCAGTCCATACGCCCCCTTCTTCTGGGCATCCCTACACGCTTCCTTTGAGGAATATAGAGCAGGTTTTGGTTTCTCTCACCCTTATGTTGGAGCATCTCCAAACGCATCTCCCTTCTTGGCCCTTCCCTCAGCAGCTTTGCACAGATATTTTTTCCATGTACAGTTTGTACTGTAAATAGCTGTTAAGACTGATGGTAAGCACCACAATCTTCTGAGTGTTCAACACACGTGCTTTATTTTACAACTTTCAGAACTTCTTCCTGCTTGATAACTGCTTACACATGTGAAGAAGGTAACAGTCCAAGAGTTTGCAAGAGAAGGGCCCAAGAAGCCAGCATTATTCGTAACCGATTAAACAGATAGATAACACCACGCATTAAATCAGAAGCAACACAACCTCTGAGTGTTTTCTTAGAAAAGGCACATTAACAGAAAAACACTGCCCTCTAGTGCACTCAGTTTTTAAACGCACTTAACTGCGAGTTACTAGAATATTTAAATTATATACTTCAGTGCCCTGGACAGTATTATTAAATATCAGTACTGTGCTAATATTTGGAAAGCTGTCAAAATATTAAGAATAAATGTTTGCTACACGATTAACATTTTTTTTTAACCTGGACTTTAGGGCAACTGCATTCACATCCTTAGTGTGAAGGTGTCATAAAATGTTCTCAGAGAAACAGTAGGTGCACGGAGAGTCGCAAAGCTACCCGACCCCTCAGTCACCATTCACAACCTTCTGAAAAGTAGCTCGTAAGGCTCAAAGAATCTCAGCTACAATTTGAAAGCCACTGATCACAAGTTAAATATATTTCCTTGTAGAAAAATGTATTAGAAATGCAAAAGGGGTTGTTTGAAATGTCTATTTTTGGCCTTATTTTACATGAAAACATGGATTGCTACTGAACACTTCGGGGGGAAAAAAAATCCTGAAGTATATTTACATAAGATCACCCTCAGTTTTTCATCATCCCTTGTACTGCTCAACAACTTGTCATGACAAGAACCTTCTTGCAGCCCCCCAGCAGGTTTCAGCACCAGCCAACCTGAGCATCATTCCTTACGAGGAACAGGTTGCTACCTTGCTGCTCATCTCTCTTGCCAGATTTTTAATGAATTTTTTAAGAGCACAAATTTCACATTATGAAACCCCTGCCACCACAAACACCAGATAACTACCCACATGCTTTACTTCCTGCCTTTGTTTGCACTTACTAGACCAGGACAAGGCTATGGAATGGCAGGCTCTTTAAACTCTTTGGTGACATTCTTTGCAAACATTTTGTGGACATCAAAGTACACCACCTCAACTGGGCACCACCTCATCTTATGGGCATCAAAAAAATAAATAAATAAAATTTATGAACGCCGCACTTCTTTCTCAAATTCTTACATCTTAACTCATGTATTTTATCCTGACTTGAATACATACTTTATGAAATTAATAGCAGGTTATTTCATCCCAACTTTAAAACATTTTTCATGAAATTTATACTGGGTATGCTGTCAAATCTTTGTATTAAAGGACACCACACAAGCAAACAGAAACATCAACTACACAGGAAAATGTATAAAATGCAAACCACACAGGAGAAAATGTTTTTGGTGTTTTTTCAATTAATGTCTAGGAATTTCTGCTTCTTTGGCCAGTAAAAAGGAGTAACTCTTACAAACAATATCACAAAAATTCAAGAAATTACGGATTCTCACAGATACCGTTGCTCTCAGAAGATATGACAGTAGTACATGACCGTAAAGATGTTAAATATCTAGCTTTCAATCATTTTTCCTAGTGTGAGAACACTTAGTTCTTCTAAGAATCACTTTGTGACCTAAGAAGGTCACTTTAAGGGGATATACACCTACCCAATTAATTAATTAATTAGGCTAATCTAGCTCATTGCAAATTGCACATCACAAAGACACCTTCTAATAGATAATGCAATTCAGTACACAGACCCACGATCTGCAGATGACCTCAGAAAAATACATCAATCATTCCCTTCACTCCATTCAATTTCTGGAATGGAAAAAATAAGAAGTTTTGCAACTCCTATAAGATATTCAAATTATATACATCACACGGAAGAATTAAGAACTGTCATGTACCTTTTCAAAAGCTTGCACCAAATAAACCCCGTCTTTGCCTTCGCTAAAGGGAAGCGAGCAGTAACAAAGACGTATGGTATGAAAGACAAAGTTCAAAGGAGAAGACCCCTAACATTCAGAAACAAAGGCACCTTGGGAAATCTTCACATATGGTCACTTGCTAAAACATGCTATGGGGTATTAAGAAACACTGTATTCCTAATGGAAAAACAGAACAATAAAAGTAAAGTTACGTGATAATGCCGCAACCTGGAACAGAATACTGTTGGGGCAAGCGCGGTAACTGACCACAATGAACTGTTGTGTCAAGCTTAGATAGAATTTCCTAGCTTAAGTAACTTCTGAGCCTAAAACCAAGTAATTTAAGTAGGTCAACATCAACAGTCTTCAACTTTCCACTATCCGGAATGCAATGCTTGCATAATGGAAAAGGCTAAAACTCCTAAGTTCTTAAGTGTTGTGCTACTGATTATATTTGAAGAGCAGAGCACAGATCACCCACAGCCAAAATTCTGATCTGTGCTCAGAAGCCCAGTTTGCACAACATGAACTTCCTTCTGTTTCTTTACAGGGCAATGAAGTAAGTTTGAGGGAAGTTTGCCTCAAACCAGATTGTATGTTAAACAGCATTTACCTCATAGTTAAAATTAACCCTAATGACTGAGAGGAAGCTTCACTAACAAAGCTTCTGTAAAGATTTTAACACAACTAAATTTTGCCAGGCATTGAGACATAAACCAAATTCCACTTTAAGCATTAAGCTCCTATATCAGAACTAAAATTAGCATTGTTTAAAGAATCCTTTATTATATGGAGATAACTTTTTCTTCTACAGGAAAACTAATCTTAACCAAGAATTGTCTTAACAGCATGTAATCAGCTTCTTATACAGAAGCAAAGAACTTGAACGCTTATTTGCACATAGATGTGTATCCTGTTTACGGGACCTTGACTTGCTTCTTCAGGCAAAACGACATTTTTTAATGCCTCTGACCAAACATGAATCTGCAACCAACAATACAGGCCTGAACTTAAAAGGCTACAAAAACCTCAGTCCCTCCAAACAACAAAGTTTTATACTGAAATTCCCTCCCCACACTGTGGGAACAGATTAGTAGAGGAGCAGTTGGGTAAAATTGTAAATCTTTCATTTATAATTAAGTTCACTGAAAAGGCACATCTGAGTATACAGCACCTACTACTTTTCTCTATTATATCTAATATAGTTCAGAATAAGACAAGGGGAAACCTTTTTTATTCACCTAAAATAAAAACTTTAAAGCCTCTTACATCATCTGCTAAGTCTTTTTTTAAAAAAAATACTTAAACACATTTACGCCTTTTCTTTTTTGGCTGAAACTATAACAAAGGATATCTCCTCAAGAATGCAAAAGAAGTTTTAGATTTTTTTTATGGGAATTAGATAACTTAATTCTTTCCACAGCTACATAGTCTAAGTAGAGAAACTTTCTTTTTTCACACAATTTGCTTTGCTGGGCTAGAAATGTTGCAACAGAAAGCACTTTGAAAAAAGATCTTGAAGGCAGACAGCAAAAACTTACCTTTTTAAAAACCTTTCCTGAAGGTTGGATTTCGTCTTCCTCTTTCAGGATTTCACGAGTCCCCAAGAGCTTTTTGTCCTTAAATTTCGTTTTAGCATACTTAAAAACTTTGTCGAGTGTATCACACCCAGGATATAAAACCGAAGCTAAGCAATGCAGACTGTTAACAGACCTGTACGCACCCCCAGGTTTGTTATTCACAGGTTTAGCTTTAACCTGCTTGGCTTTTGCTATAGCCTGCCTTGATCCTGAAAATATGTACCATGGAATGTACGTTACAACTGAGTACACCAAGACTATAAAGTTTATAAACTGCAGAAGAATGGGGTTGATGTTATGCTTCAACTTCATTTTGGCGGCCTCTGAGGGTTACAAGGGAGAGTTTGACAACATGGATCAATCACACAGGGATCCACAACGACCTGGGGAAAAAAAAAAAAAAAAATTAGCAGGAAACTCTACTACTGGGGGGAAAGGGGGTATTTTCAGACATGTTATTACAATCCACTTCAGAAGTAGGCCTTCTTATGCAGAATTAGGCTAGAAGTCTTAATCACAAGACGCTGATACATGAAGAAACATTTCCATTCCCATTTAACGGACTGCAGTACTGATTAGTATTTTTATTTTGATTCTGTACAACACAAATATAGAATTGTTAAGGAATTCAGACCTGGGGTTTTAGTAAAATTACACGTATAAACACATATCTATTTGAGATAAATATAGACCATTCACATTTTCAAAAGATCCTCTCCAATCACACCAGAACTCCTATATGCCTATTCTAACTGGTGATCTGCATGTCCTTCAACTGTAAACAATCAACCTCCCTACAAGCCCTTAAAAAAACAAATAATGCTTCCAAGCAGCAGCAGGGCAAAGGGATTTAAAACCAAAAATGGAACAATGCATGTATTTTAATTTTCAGATCAAAGGCAAAACAAGTGATGACATAAAAAAAAAACGTTTAAGTAGGCTAAAGGGCAAATTCAGTCATCATTTGAAGAGACTTATGTTCTTAGGCTGTCACTGAGGGATGCTTAATGGAAATAACCACGTGCCAACCAATAAGCTACTGCAGTCCAGAAAAATTATGTTGCTGTTGATAGCAGCATAGAATGTGATGTTTTAAAGCAGAATCCAGAGTTCACCAGACAAACGTTCACCCGTTTTCCAGAAAGATATGCATTGTGCTATAAACCTGACTGGCCCAACTCCGGGAAAGGAAGACATGTTTATTCTTTTCTCCTTATAAAGCTGGAGAAGTTCTGTGTGTCTACAAAGTAGAAAAAGAGTTTAACCACCGTGACAAGCACAAATGAAAACAACTGACTTAGTACCTTTTGGACAATTCTTCTCCAAAGAAATTCCCTGACAAATAAACAGGCCTGTCTCAAAACATGCCCAGTAGGTTCCATAACTTTAAGGGAAGCACTGAGACCTTCTAGAATAACAGCTTTCCATTTAATTTTGCACATCTTCCAACAGATTTATTCCTGCCTCAGAATGAGAAAGGTAACTTTTCCACTCTTTCTGGGGGAAAAATAAATATATACAGCAAGGTCTGATCTTAAGATCTCTCTTCTGACTTAACTGAAGCCTTGCACACACACACACACACACACACACACACACACACACACAAAAAAAAAAAAACACACCTTGGAAATTCTTTCTTTCAATTGCAAGTCATAAATTGTGCTAACCTGCTATTTCATAAAGGCTGCACTGCAACCAAAGGTCTAAGGAATGCTCCAGCGGGGCAGGTGAAGATGAACTACTTGGGACTGCCACTCTGGTTTGGAAAAATCAAGCGTCCAGCACAGAAACCAGCTCTGGACTTCAATTCTGGTAAACCTTCATTACCCTAAGTTGCTAATTATTGCAGTTTCTCCTTCATTAAGTTGAGACTGTTACAAGTAACTTATTTCAGATTCTTTTAAAAATTAACCCTTAAGAAAAAGTATGTTTCCACTTCAAATACTTTTTTATTTAATAGACAGTATCTTTTGGAAATATGGTTTCTTGCCCTGTGGGCCAATTAAGACTCAATTTTCCTCTCTTTATAATATTCTAAGATTTGTTTGAAGACATCCTTGAAGTTACAACTTGCGGTCAATCTATTATTACACCTACTTTACAAAGAGAGGGAAAGTAAACCCAACATTTGGGGGCAGGGAATGGAAGGCGGATAAGAATGGAATCCGAAATAGTTTTAGTAATTATTGGCTAGTTTATTTCATTGTAACAAAGTCCACTGCCTTTATAATACCAGAGTTTTGTTCTTAGGTAACTTCCACTTAGTCACTGCCAACTAAAAATACAAGATACACTTGAAAACATCTTTAAGTTAGTGGTCCACTCTGCAGAGTAGCTGTAAACATTCAGGCTCTTAAATAACATGCATGCATTCTGGTTTCATGCAACAGTGTTGGGGGGTTTGAGGAATCGGTTTTCAAGCCCTGACCAGTGATGCAAGAAAGGCTGGCAGATTAAATCCTGGAGGAAAGAGCTGCTAATTTATGCAAAAACACATTTACAGAAAAGGTGTGGAAGCAAATGTTTCTGCACATGCATAACAGCTGTTCTGGTTTTATGTCATTCTATTTCACAAAGCAGTCACCAAACAGCAGAGTAAGGCCATGTTTTGTTATGTGTTTTTTTTTTCCCTGTTGTCATTTTTTTTTTCCCAACAGCAAGAAGAAAAGGCAACCTGCACGCTCATTGAAGAGTTTGGGGCAGTAAACCGGCAGTACTCGAGACTGATCCTGCTTAATGCATAATCAGTGATTTGGCCTGGTATACTTCTTACACTAATACTGTTACACCCTTTAGTTTTAGAAGCAAAGTTTTGTTAAACGGAAGATAAAATCCTTACAGGAATGTGTTTACTAATTGACCTGCTTAGAGTAATTACACTACAATAAAATCACGAATTAACAAGAAAAGAAAACCTTATGCAACGTCTCATTGTGGCAGGTACAGGTACAACAGCTGATACAAGGTGCTCCCGTCTCAGTTTACTCAACAGGTGCTGTCACAGGCAACTGCAAAATCTAAAAATGGAAAATCCCAATTAAATACGGCAATTGCAAAACACATCCTCTGCTCATTCACTTGGCTTTTGTAATAAATAAGAAAGTAAATCTAAACTATATCAAAGTTAAAATCTGTTACAACACCCAGAAGGTAGTCATGGTTCGTAGTCAAGCATGGTATATTCAGGGTAGCTAGAACCATCATGTTTGGCAGCCTGTGCCACTTGTCTCCCTGACAAACTCCAGCTCTCTGGTGCCTCTCACTGTAACGCTGACTCCACCATTTTGGGTGGAAAAAAATATACCTGTCCTTGTATATCTATGTATAAAATACACTTCAGCATTAGTAATAAATATTCCTGGAAGATTACATAAAATAGCAATCATCCCATGCACTGACTTTGCTCTACTATACATCAAGGCTTTATTATTTATCACCCTTTGTGGAAACAAGTCACACTTAAAGACCTGTGCCAGCAATTCACATTTAAATACACAGCAAATGTAAACACTTCCCATTCCTTATTATTTACAAAGCCATTCATTTCTGAGGCAGGTAATCTTTTCCAGAAGACAGTTTGGTGGACGGACTCCTTGGTGCTTGAGGTAAGCTCCCAAGGCGCTCCCACCCAGCTCCTGCAATTCCTCGACTTACGCCATTTCCTATGACCAAGCTCACACCCCAGGGTTCCAAGATCCCCACTCTGGAACGCTTCAGTCAATGTTTTAATGTCACAGGAGCCCACACAAGATTTCTCACATCAGTGAATCTCACAGACAGAAACTGATTTGTTAATATTCACAGAAAGGATAAAAAAGGGTTTGCGACAGTTTGGCTTTACTGGACGAAATATCAGAGTATCTGCATGTATTGTCCGATACCTTGATTAACAAACTAACTCAAGACAATATAACAAAGCACACGTAATACAGACCTTAAGCTGCATTAGAAGTTAGCTTCTGCTAGTTTCCATCTGGACTTTAAACATTTATTTGCTAGCACTCAGCAAGTGCACTTTTTATTTTTACAAAGAGTTCTAGAAGAAATTATAATTACTCATTTATAAATATTAATGTACTTGTCTGTACAGAAGAAAATGAAATACGCAAAAGTAGCTAGCAGCCTCTACTCCACCAGGAAATTCCCTCCAATATGAAGCGAGATATATCCTGAGGTAATGAATGTTGTCAGGAAAAAAAATTGTAACATACACCAATGTGAGTGGAATATCCATTTTGCAAGATGAGTTTAAGACAGTAATATTTTAAACAGATGTTCATCACAGCTACAGCAAGAGTGTTTTCGCACATTTCTTAAGAGGAAACGCAGAGGATGGAAATCCCTGAGAGACCCAAAGCAGGGTGGAAGGGAAGAGCTGGGTCCCAAGAAGTGCTGGTGCCCCCTGTGCTCCTGCCCCTTCCTGAAGAGCCACACCTGGCCCCAGAGGGCTTGCAGGCCAAAGGCCTTTCATTGAACCATTAGGGTTGGAAAAGACCTCTAAGATCATCTGGTCCAACCATCACCCTACTACCAATGCTACCCACCAAACCATGTTACTAAACACCAGGTCCAACCTTTCCTTGAACACCCCCAGGGACGGTGACACAATCGCCTCCCTGGGCAACCCATTCCAACGCCTGACTGCTCTTCCTGAGAAGAAATGTCTCCTCATTTCCAACATAAACCTCACTGGCACAACTTGAGGCCATTCCCTCTAGTCCTATCACTAGTTACCTGTGAGAAGAGGCCGACTCCCAGCTCCCCACAGCTTCCTTTCAGGTAACTGCAGAGAGCAATGAGGTCTGCCCTGAGCCTCCTCTTCCCCAGATTAAACACCCCCATTTCCCTCAGCTGCTCAAAGGATGGCTCAGCCCTGCCAGCCTCACCACTGCTCCAGCCTCCCGAGGCTTCGTGGCCCTTACCGCCGTGCGCATTGTGGCCTGCGCCTGGTTCGGCAGGGAGGGCTGTAGCGGGAGAGCAGAGCTGACACTACGACCTTCTCTTAGAAAGACATGGGATTTATATAGCAAGTGTGGGGAATAACCATGCTCCACGAGCACATCCAGGCTGATTTTAAACTCAGGCGCCCCTGTTGCCTTCAGCTCTGCCGCCCGCCTCTCGCACAAGCACAGGCAAATACCCCAGTTCTCACAACTTCCAGCAGCTCTGCCTAGCGCTACCAACACGAGCAGGCAGATTCCCCAAGCCACCTAAACTCTCCCAGGAAGGCTCAAACATACACAAATCCACAATAACTTCCACTCCGGCTGGCAGCACAGGCAGGACACAGGACTCATTTGGGCCCAAACAGAGGCTGCAGAAGATGCACCAGCCATGGCCTGGGATGAAGCAGCTCCCAGGAAAAGCATCCAACAGGCTGCCAGGGCAGCCAAGGTTGCCCATGAGGGTTGGGTTTTGATGCAGCTCAAGCAGATTTAACGCTGGGCTGCTAATGAAAACAGACTGATTGTTTGCAAAATCCAGCTCTCTGCCTCCATTGTACCGACACACTAGCGCCTGTGTGGCCAGGAACGAGTCAGATTAGCTTGCTGATCCAGTTTAAACCTTCCCGTCAGTGCAGAAGGGTGGATTTTCCTTTCTATCAACTTTGACGCTTACTTGAGCCTAGGGTGAGTCACTGCAGAAACCTAAGTCAACAGAAAATTAATACTACAGAAGTTGTTAATTCAGGAGCAATACTTGAACAGGCAGTCCTAAAGCTACTGTTACCTAAGAGGCATTAATAACCTTTGAAGATACTAAAACCAGCTGATAAAAACAACTACACTGCAGTTGTGCATCTTAGGAAGGTTCCTCTTCAAAACATTTTAAAGCTAAGTATTTCACAGATTGACAAATATATCTTCTACTAATAAGAGAAATTAAAAACAGGTAACGACTGTTGTCAGCAAACACAAAAGTACTTCCCAGAAAGTTGCCGACACTGCTACTCCTAGTACAGAGAAAAAAACAGAGGTATAAACACACTTACTCAAAGCCATTCAATCAAGTAATGGCTAACCCAGGAACACAACCAGTGCTGCAACTACATCTTTGACTCCTTTTCCTCCCACTACACAATATTGCTTCATAGGAAAAAAAAAGTGTCTTATTCATTTCAGACACTTTTGATTCATCAGATATTGTCAACACATTGGTTCTATCCCTTCTCATAAGCAGTTATTACAGCATTTAAGAGATGTATTTAACGCCATGCAAAATGAATGCTTTCATTCCTGTGTCAGAGAAAAATAAATGTAATGGGCAATGTACCTTACTACTACTGAAGATCTCAAAGTAACTTTGGTATCTGCATGTTAGCTGCCAGAAAGAGACAGAAATACCCATTTCCCAAGTATACCACTAGATTTTTAAAACACTATGAGTTATACATGGACACCAATATCACCACACTTACAATATGGAAAACTTCTGTGTAAAAAGAAAATGGAAGCTTCATCATTATCGCCAGCCTTCGGCTACTGGAGAAGTAGCAATTCAGTTATCACTGCTGATTTATCATTCTCCAAATTTCCATGATATTCCAGTCACTTAAAACAATCGTCCTAAGTACTTCCACTGGGAGGCAGACTCTGCTTTCAATCCAAATGGAAGAGAACAACCAGAATGGTGTGATGTGCCATTTTCTGCTATAAAATGCAGCCTCAGATCAGTCCTCGTACTTATGGGACATCTGAAATGTCAAGGTATGAAACAGGCTTGGTTCTTTAAAAATCTAAATAAAAATAGATGCTCTGTTGCTGTATATAGAATCTGGCTGCATGCTGCATTCTGGTTATATTTGTCAGATCAGGACAAAAGTCTAACCTAACAATACCAGAAATTTTTAGCCATTTTTAGCATGCACAAAAACATTTTCACTTACTTTTAGATTAATTACTTTCCTATAGTGTGACAGTAAAAATTATTACCCATTATCCCCTATTCCTTTTAAAAAACATCAGAGTCCAGCTCCAAAATCTGGTAAGAACATGCATTTATGTTAGATCTTTGCCTTCTAACACTTTTTCTCTTTGATGGGCTTCTGTTAGGGATAACCTTAATGCAGAATGTCTCCAGAGAGCACGCAGTAGATGAATACACTTAAGTCAAGCAACAAAGCAACACAGAGACACCAAGCTGATGTTACAGGTTTCCAAAGAAAAATTAAAAGATTTATTCCAAGCCTTTAAAGGAATTCCTCACAAGAAAAGTATCAGCCAGTGGAACACTACTTAAGAGGAATCCCACAATACACTTTAAAGGAATAAGGATATCCGCAGCACGATTAAAGCCATCCAACTGATAACGGGGCATGTTTCAGCACTTCATTCAGAAGGCTGAGCTGTTGACTTTTCAATACACTTCCTCTTCTAAGGAAGGCTCCTATTGCTTGCTGGATTTTCTTGTTTGTAACACCATGGTGTCCATTCATCTACAAGGACTTGCTACCAAAAAACGTAATGAATTTGTTCCCACAAACAGCTGCTTTCCTTCCCCCCCAAGGCTGCAGCAGTGTCTGCATCTCCCGGGCAGGAGGAACCCCTCTCCCCTGGCCAGCAGGCCTCGCTGGAAGGCACAAGCCCCCAGAGGGGTCCACCACCTTCTCACCTTCAGGTTTCAGACTACATTTTGTAGCAGTTGAGAGCAACACAGAGAACCCTGAGCCACTGGGCAGGAAGGCAAACAGCACGTTTTTGAGCTGTCATCTGGAAAACAACAGCCTCAGGACAACACTTGCACAAGACTCAGTGGGGACTCGATGCCTCACGAAGTGCAAACTTTTTGCAGACTTACTTTTATCCCAAGTTACAAATCTATTCTCAACAGCAGTCTTCTGTTTACTAGATTGCTTACATTTCTATCTGTGAAATCCCACCTCCAAAACACGTTTACAGATGATTGGCTCCCAAGCTGTGTTTTTACAGAAATACTTTAAGATATATTTGAACACATACCCCAGTCGTGCTGCAATGCACAGAAAGCACTTTTCCCCTAAGAACCTCATATCCAAAAATTACTTGGCTTATTTAACTCCAGATTTCCAAAAGGCTAAAACTCAACCGAGCCATGGCTTACAAGACACCAGAAGGCTTCACACGCCTATCAGCAGCGGAACTGGACTCAGACGAGTAACGTTTCCCACCTAGAGAAGCGTGGCACTACAAACACCAGGCTGCCAAGCCGGAAAGCGACTGGGCAGCCCGTCAGGAGCTCTTCTGCCTCTGTCACAGACACACAGTCCTGTTCTCAGCAGGACCAGAGCTGGCTAACAAGTTTCCTGAGCTAGGCACCTCCTGGAGCCCAGGTAAGGCTGGCTACCACAGCAGGATGTCTCAGCTGGTCCTGTTCTGCCCTCTGTCCCCCTGTGCCCCGTCCCCAGGTATTTCCGCAGCAGCACAGGGGAGCTGCACAGAAGCTTCAAGTACAAAAAGACTTGCAGGCTGCTTTGCAAGGCAATTTCCCTTGGCTGCTCTGACTTTCTAGGGGCAGTGGCGAGAACCTGACATTGATTTAGGTAAGATAGAAGGATGCCTAACCTGCTCGTTTGAGATACCATCCTATTCTCTAACCCTAGAAGTAAGAGGGCATCAGGACAGCCCTTCTCAGCTGCACCAGAATGAATGTTCTTTTCTCTCTTTTTATAATCCCATCTTGCTTTTTGGTAAGCAAAGCCAGGCAGGATCAGGGATGAACATGCCTGACAATTCCACAACATGAAACAAATGCACAACAGGGACTCATTACATTAGAGGGAGTTTTATTCCAGGCAAGGAAGCATTAAGAGCATGATCCCCAGCCCCAGCTCCTCATGCGTCACCCTTAAAAGCAAAACTTACAAACCCAGGTGCTGAAAATGAGAGGATAACATCTAGCACCCAGTGATGCAGACTGGAGGGGATAAAGAGGAGGAGGAGGTAATTACCTGCTCACGGGAGATAATTCAAGTCATTAGTTCGGAATTGGTGTACAAATGCTATGTAGGTAAATAGTTTCTGGCAGAAAGGAATCCTGTTTTTCTTCAGGGAAAACAAACACACCCCCAGACTCTGATTACATAAACAAGACCAAAATACTCAAGTACCTGGCTGTGTGGAGTCTTCAGCACTATTTTTAAAATGGGAACACTGACTTTGTTAAAAGGAAAAGTGCCACTGTACTAACAGCACCTGTAGGAATTTTGTGAATATGTGCAGCCAAGATTATTTTGCCTGTGTTGTACAGATGGTCAAATTAGATTAATACAAGTTGACAACTGGAAGTCCAGAATAAACTATTAAACATTTCTAGAATATAAGAACAGAAGTCTGTGGCTCATGAAACAGCTAAAACACACTTCAATCACAGACATAATTACATCTTTCACTAAAAAAAAAAATCCCCAAAAGAATCGTGAAAGATGAAGCTAATTTAGTTAATTAAAATATATAAAATTCAACCATCAAACTCTTAGACTGTTATTATAGGCACAGAAACATCTATCAATGCACAGAAAAAACCATCCAACTGGAAAGATCTCTCCCTTTAATGACCTCCCTTTTTTGGACCCATGAATGCACAATGCAGGATGTGGGCAGCATTTTTTTCCTTTTTAATAAAACTTTTTTTTTTTTAATTGGTAGATGACAGATTTTTGAAAACAAAAGCTGCCACAAGTGTCTCTATGACCGTCTGCTTTAGCTGCTGACCAGAAGGCCTGAGGCCACCTTCCACCACCCACTGCACACCTCCATGGCCGGGAGGCTCAAACCCTGGTTCTCAGCACTGCTCCTCTTGCTCAGGAAGCAGATTTGTACTGTTCACAACAGTCTTGGACATTATCAGGTAAAGCTATTTACTCGGATTGTAAGAGAACTGGAAAAAAAATCTCCATAAGCATCTTTCTCTACAAGGAGGAAAACTACAGTTATCAGCACTGCAAGACATCTTCTAGGTATCTCAAAGCTGCCCATTAGGAAAATCATTTCTCTGTTCACAGCATCCCTGAAACAATACAACGGAGCAATACTTCATCAGAACTATCAAAGATGCAGCTATAAATAAATGACAAACCCTGGTGGCAGAGCTTCCCGAGCAGTTTGTGAGCTTAGGGCTGCACAACAGATGTAACTTGCGTTTTACCACATGCAACCAAGCTCCCTGCCCCAGCACTGCCGGGACTACTGCCTCCTCCCTACGCCTGCTGCCCTGCCCTCTCCTCTCTTCAGCACTCACCATACGAATCCTGACAAAATCTGGAGACAAAGGCAGCAGACGCCTTGTACATCTGGGAACATAACCACTCCAACCCTCCTGCAAAGCCTTCGCCACCTCCAGCTTCTCCCTGTTCCCTTCTGCCTCTCACGCGCCGATATAACACAGATTACAGACATCTTCTTTGCCAAATATACATTACACACATCTAGCTCTTAAGGACTCCCCATGCATGCTCCGCTTTCCAACTTCTCTGTAGGTTCTCAGAGCACAAGCCCATAAGTTTTGATTTTTAGTAACAGCTTGGTGAAACAACCGCAGACCATGCTGCACTGTTTCCCAGAATATATTCTTACATCTTGGGTTCGTAGAAATCACGCCGTATGTTTGATCCAACAAGCCTTATGCCATCGTGCCCTCAGCCGCATGATGCTGTACTAACTGCTCGGAAGTCTGCTCGAGAAGCAGCGAAGCCAAGCCAGACCTCCCTCTGGACACCGAGGTTTCTCGCAGGCCTCTCAACAGCCGACATGAACAAACGCATCAAGTTCTATTCCCTCTTCTGGGGAGCAGGAAGGCAGAAAACTTTTTCCTCCAAGGATGCAGAAGAGCTGTTGTTAGTGCTATTCTGTGCTACAGGATATTAATCTCCATCAAGTCACTTCTCTTTATTCTCTCTTTTCCCCTTCCGGATCTTACCCTGGCTTCATCTCTTAGATACAAGCATTCAAGGGAAGCATATTTACACGGTGCCCAGAAGAAACAAAATACTCGGTTTCTAGTTTTCAAGTGAAACGGGAAAATGCTTGCAGGTTGCTACTGCTGCTTTCAACCATAAACAGTGAAAATCTGCAATCTTTTGATAAAAAGCTGGTAAGATAGCAAGGTTTAGGAAACTGATAAAACTGAAAAGCCAGTTTATCCCACATGAGATACTGTAATTAACCAGCATGTCTTTGTAATTAACAACACTCCCAGACACCGAAACATGACTTCCCCACACACGTGTTGACAAATTGCCACCTCTTCCTGTGGGATTAGACACCCAGTCCGTACCGGGACTTCCCGTGAGCTACAGCTTTGCCTAAGGCACAAGAGGACACGCGTGAGGGTGATTCCTTCCCAAGGACCAACAGAGATTGCTGCAGTTTTGAACAAGTTTTCCCTAACTGATTTAGAAGCTAATGCAGAATGAGACTTGAGCTTTCTTCAGAAATCTCTATTTCTGTTTCATCTGCAGCCCTGGACTTAATAACAGTCGCTCGGGAGGTAGGACTGAGATATGGCCTGTCCAGGTGACTTCTTTCAACAGCCTCACAGTTGTTAGATCCCCAACTGTTCCCCAAAGCCGAGTACTAAAACCCTCAAGAGCCCTCCAGGCCTCACTGCAGTGCAAACCACGATGTAGATCAGGACCTCAGGATGAAGAGCAGTTCTTTCAACTCTAACTGCAAAATTAAACAAAACTTTGCCATTTGAGAGCTTCTTAAGATCGCCTTAAGTGCTTGCTATATTCCTCCACGTACGATAAATAACCCTGCACGGCCAGACTGGGCGAAGCCCTAAATAAAGGGGCTCAGAAACTTCCACGGGGACAGCTCTGCAGGCAGAAGCTAACCAGGACCACAGGGTAGCCAGGTGGGAAGGGGCCTCTGGTGGTCTCTGGTTCAACCCCCGTCCCAAAGCAGGGTCACCCACGAGATCCGAGCTGCTTTCTGAGGGCTCTACCCAGCCGCATCTTGAACACCTCCAAGGAAGAAGGCCGCACAACCTCTCTGGGCAGCAAGTCAGCCGCTCGACCGGCCCCACTGACAAGTGCCCTACACACAAACCTCTCCTGTTTCAGCTCAGGCTGCAGCCTCCTGGCCTCCCATCCCTTAACACTGAGCGGGGCCTGGTTCTGCTCTCCCCAAAATCTCCCCACGGGTACCAGCAGCCCCCCGCAGGCCCTCCTCATAGCCCGGCTCAGCAGGGCCGGGTCCCGCCGCCTCTCCTCACTTCTCAGAGGGCCCCGGCACCCCTCCACCACCCCAATTTATCAACACACGCCTCGTCCCGGGGGCAGCCCAAGGGGCATCAGTGCTCTGGAGATGGCCAACAAATTGCTGAGCAGAGGGGGGCACCCGCTGCCCTTGTCTCGTCCATGTTAACACAGGGCAGCAAGGGGCTGCTCCCCGGCAGGCAGCCCGCTCCTCGACACCTAAAGGGGTGAATTTGCTCAGTAACCTGCAGCACACGAAATGGATGGAAATCGAAGCCAAGTCTTCTTAGTGTTAATACACCTTACTTAGTGGTACTAAGTCGCATCTTAGGGCCATATTCAGATGGCCTAAATTCCACATAAATCCTTCTGCCTCCCATTTCTTATTAGCTGGCTTTCAGGCAGCTCCCCATTCAGCATCTTACGTAAATTCTCCAAATTGCTCTCCAAAAACACCTCCATTTCTCCACTGACTAGGAAAGGGGGGCTTGAGTTACTCTTCCAAACAATTCAGGATTTAATTCTTCATGGTCCCTCCTGGAAATTTATTCCTAATCTGGATCTCCCTGAACAAGGATGCTGTATTTCTCCACAGTCCTCACGTTTTGTCCGAAGCCACGTGTGTTGCTTTGTTTCAGATGTCTTGACGACTCTTTGATAAAAATTTGGTCTTTAATATGATCATGGCTCAAATTATTCACTGGTCTGCTGAAAGGAGGAATAAAAGCCCTAGACCAGCACTAGATGTGTGCTGAGGGACCAGTGGCTTAGACACTCACCAGAGAGCACGCACAGAGCTTCCCACCAGGAAGGTGCTCCTCCTAGTTCTTCAAAGACTATCGGCTTTCCAGTGAGTACCGTTATGGTATTTTATTTTATTTTATAGGATTCAGGCTGAGCCAGATCCCTTGATTTGAGCAGTTACGTCTCACGGCACCACGGTTTTATAACAGTGGCATAAGTTGCGAAGTTACACCAGCGTGCTCATGCTCTACCCAAGCGGTTTTATGTAATTAGGATCCTCCACACGCAGAGACGGAGGAAGGAGACGGGAAGTGCCCACCGCCGCCGCTAAGAGGAACCAGGGCTGACGCCACCGTCCTGGCGGCTCGTCTCATCAGCACAAGCTCAGCACGTGGGCAGTGCTCGGGACCTCCCAGCGGCAGGGCCACGGCGCTCCGGCCGCCCCAGCAGGGCTCCCCCTGCCCACAGCTCCAGGCCGGCTTTGCCTCAACACGCAGCAGGCCAACAAGGCGCACGATTGTGAAGCGCCCAGTATCTGCTCGCGTCTTTGTTCTCTTCAGGCTGACGGTTTATTCTTTTCACAATTACTTTGGGCAGAATGGGATGCTTGGAGACAGCACAGCCTTCAGAACGAAGTGGCAGCTCACCGCGGATCACGCGAGCTATTTGAAACCAGATTTGGTGGGTTTGCCTCTGTGTGAGGGACAGCTTCCATTAGCAAGCAGCTGGCCTCCCCGCGCAGCCAGCAGGCAGTGGATCCGCACGGAGTGAAGTTGCGACGCCTCAGACACCTTGAGCACAGGGCCCAGCGGATCGCCCGGACCTGCTCAAGTTTGCCTGCCAGCCGCCAACACCAAGCACAGCAACGCGCGAAGCCCGGCCCCGCTTCCGGGGACTCCAGCAACAAACACCAGGACAACTCGATGACGGGGAGCCCTTCCGTCACGGCGCCCAGCTCCATCCGTTCCCGAAGCACAAATCCCCCCGACACAGAGGCGCTGCCAGCCTCACCAACGCCTCTCCGGACTTGGGAGCCCAGGCGAAACCAGCGTCGCTCCCGCGGCGGTGCACGTGGCCACACACGCCGAGCCTCGTGGCTGCACCCAGGCCGCTGCCGCCTTCCCCTGGGCAGGCGGCCGGGGCAGGACGAGGCGCCCCCCGTTTCCGACCCCTACTTCTTACCCCAGACCGACGTGATGTGGCACTGGGACTTCCGAAATTACTTAGGGACGACTACCCTCGGCTGTGCTCTTCCTCCACAGACCCTGGATCGATAACCACGCCGACACTTGCAAGTTGGGGAGGTAACCCGTTTAAATACGCGAATTTCACGTTCGGTGCCAGCCAAACCATTTTACAGGCCAGGAAGACAGCACGTTAAAAATAAAGTATTTTTTTGATTTCTTTTATCCCCCCATCGTTACGTGCCATAAGAAACCCGCGTTTTCCCTGTCTTTCCCCACCGGTCCCGACGCGCAGCCCCATGCCCATCGCGCACAAGCCGGGTGCCGCCGGGGGGTTACTGCCAGAAAGTTACGGGCACCTCCAAACGCGGCGGTGCCGGAGCGGTGCCCGCGCAGCCCTTAGCCCCCGGCTCTCCTCTCCCTCCCGGCCGCCTCCGCCCTGCGCACGGAGCCCCCGGCCCGGGGCCCGTCCCTCGGCACGGCCCCGCCGCGGCCACGCTGGCACGGCCCGGCCCGGCCCCGCCGCGCGCCCCGCACTCACCGCGCCGCCACGCACTTACTACAAGTAAGTACCTACTG
>NC_048901.1:4924241-5035594 GCF_011077185.1 Oxyura jamaicensis
CGCCCCGCTGCGCGCCCCCGCCGCCCCGCTGCGCGCCCCCGCGGCCCGGCTCGGCTCAGTCCCGGCCCGGCCGCCGGGCGCGCTCATTCCGTATGCGGCACGGCGCCTCCCCATTGGCTGCCGGCCGGTGGCGCGCGGGGCCGGGCTGCGGAGCGGGCGGGGGAGAGCGGGGCTGGGGTTACTACAGGTCAGCCGCGGAGCGGAGAGGGGCGGGGCGGCGCCACTGCGCCTGCGCGGCGCGTTCCCGCCCCCCTGAGGCGCTGAGGGGAGGGGGGCGGCGGGCGGCCGAAGGAGGCGCACAAAGGGCGGGCGCCCCTCGGGCACCGGCAGCGCCTGGAGCGCGGTTTGGCCAGGGGGGCTCCAGGCGCCTGTTGAGCAATAGCTGAAAGCCTTCTGTCAGTATTGACTCGTTCAGATCCTGCGAGGGTTCCTTCGGAATTACAGGTTTTCATTTAACGGAATACAAAGACACAACCACGGACATAAGGTGTTAGTGAAAGACAGTCACTGAGCACCTGCCCAAGACGAACAAGATAAAAATAACAGATGGGAAAAATGTGCCTAAGCCCAGAAGATGTAATTAAAGCAGACTGGGGGTTGTACCGGCTCTGGTGGCAGCCTCCGCTGCCAGAAGGGTTCGGTTTGTTTCCCCCGTCCGTGCAGCTCAGGTGTTCTCTCACGCAGCCCCCAGGCCCGAGCAGCACAAGGAACAAGAAAGTCATATTTAAATGATACGGGCAATATTCTGAACCTAACCTAACCTACAGCTTACCTGGCAGGGAGTTACCCTGTACCATTTACACACCGTGCAGTGGACAACGTCCCACAAAGTCCCTCCTTCCTTCCCTTCACAAACACCACACATGTCAGAGGAAAAAGCACTCTTTACATCTCTGGCTGCACGTGGAGCCCTTGAGTGGCAGAAACATACTGACTCTTCCTACAAGTTAATCAACAGGATACGTACTCTTTACCCAAAGACCAGCTGAAGTCACCTGGGTTACTGGAAAATTTGCTTCCAAGGATTTAGAAGCAACAGGAGAGAATTCAGATGGCTTTCTGCCAAAGGACTCACATCAACAGAGACAAAGCTAACTTAATAAATATGACATCTCGATATTAGCACAATGAAAGGAGCCCTACGTTTGGGTCATGTAAACTTTCACATTCCATTCAAGGCAAAGAATTTTCAGGATAAAACAAGAAAAGCTCTTTTACAGAAAAGAAGATGGGCGATGCAACCCTGGATAGGGGCATGGGGCAGAGCTCATCTCATTGAATTCACGAGTAATCACCAGTGCCCAAACACCACAACATCTAGGCAAAAGCCCCGCTTTGAGAAAGGCATGGAATACACAGCTTGAAATTTAACATGACCCTTTATTAAACTGCTAGATCTGAATCCTATGGAAGTATTCAGTGAGATAACAGCTACGTTTTCCAGACAGTTGCTCCATGCCTGTATCGGATTAGCTTGCTGCAAAAACCAAAGCAACCAAAGTACTTTCGTTGCTCTAGAAATCACTAACCCCACCCGGATGCACGGGACTACATATCAGGAATTCTGAACACAGCATTTTTTACGTCCCCAAAAGCTGTCCAGTGCACTCCACATCTTCAGGTAATTTAGACAGGAGTGAGCCATTCACATAACAAAAATGCCTAGAACAAACTAGGAAATCTTGACAGGTTTTGAAGTTTTCGTTCATTAATGATCCAACCAATTTCTAAGGAGTTCTGATTAAAAAGGCTCAATTGTGTCCAATTCCATTAATCTACAGCGACATCTCTTAAACTTTCCTCTGCGCAGTTCAGTGCTGGCGGCTGCTGGAGGCAGCACTCCAGGTTAGATGGCCTGGCTCCTGGCATTCCCTGCGCTTCCTCATCAGAGGTGAAAGATTGCCGGCAGTCCGTGCTGGCTAAGCAACTTCAGAGCTAGAGACACCTAAGTTTTAGACATATATACAAACACATGACAACGTATTGATTTAAACAGATTTCTACATATATTCAGTATTCTTTTGAGCCTCTTTATAGATTCCTGAGGTATGCATCTAGCATAGGCAAAGTTTTACCTGCTTTCAGGGACTGCACCGTATTATTCTGCTTGAGCGTAGTTTGGTACAGAGCAGGGCTTTGGAAGGTGTGGAGGATACCAGTGTAATTAACGTGTGTTTTACACTGGAACGCTTTTCCTGTATAAGGTGCATACATTAGCGACCGTGGGAGGTTGCAGCCTTTCCTATACAAACTATGTATGATGATAAGAACTGCCAAGTTAAAATATTAGCTGATTTATATTGTAAATAAAAAGGCACAGCAGCACAATTAAAGGCAATAAAGAAGTTCTTGTGTCACCCTAGGCAGCAAAGGAGTTTCTTTCACATTCAGGCAGTAAAGGAGTTTCTGGGAAAACATATATGGCTCCTACAAATTGCATTAATATATTCACAAACACGTGTTTGCTTTTTTTTTTCAATTTCCAGTAAGAATTCATTAACTGTTCTCACTTTGAAAAGTTTCAGGCGTCCAGTGAAGCGAAAAGGAACGCTGCCATATGTTTTGATCAACAACAGAGAATGAATAGCAAGTAGTAACTAGCAGGGAAGCTTGCAAGTGAGCTTATGAAAATACTGATTAGGAAATGCAGTCAACTGACTCATCAGGAAAGAGAACAGAGAAGCAATGTTATCTTGTTAAATATGGCCAATTCAAACTAATATCCAGTGGGAACTAATGAAAACAAAAGTAAGAGCTGCACTGAAAGAGGAGAGTCTGTGGATGGGTAGATGTGTGTGGAAGGTTGGTATTAATCTTTGATGAGCAGACTGCTGCATACTGATACTCAGGAAGAAGCCAGAGGGGAAAAAAACAGTGCCACGGATATAACAGATGTGAAAGTTTTCAGCTAAAATCCCCTGGAGGGACACAAACAAAATTAAGAACTTCAAGAAGGTGCATATGGTTAAACTAAAACCAAATTGGCTTCTTATGTGAAATAACAGAGACAATTAAAGGACTTGGGTAGGACAAATCTCTTCATCTGGATAGAATGTATTTCTTTTGTATGCCTTCAGACTTGTGAAAAATAAATGACTCCATAATTAGCAAGCTTTCTCCATGACTCATTATCGAGCATTACAAATTAAAATAGTATTACTCAAATTAAATTGATTTTAACTAAAGAGATGATTTTAACTAAAGGGATGAAGTTTTCAAACTGTTTGCTTAGAACTTAGTTTGTTTCGGCTACAAACAACCCATCCAGCAGAAGGGCACATACACCTTGCGTTTCTTAATTAAACAATCAAACTGGCATTGCAATGCTCTGTTTCTAAACATAGCCTGGTAGTGGCGTTCCAAATGCCCTCTTAAAACAGGGAGAAGGCTGAACTAATACTGCAGAGGGCAGGGAAAGCAGCTGGGATGCAGGTTCTGGCAGCAGAAGCTGCTTGTGTTCCTGAAGTGACCATTCCCAGAACTACTAATTTTGGGGTGTTGTTTTAAAAGATGGATATATTTTTTGCCTAGAGAAAGCAGCATGAGGTTTCTATGCCGAATAGTCTCCACTTACGTATCCGTGCGTTTGACTCATTTTTATCCGTGAAGCTTTTTGTTTCCAAATAAAGGAACAAATGAGTAAGTTGCTAAGCTTAAATTGGAAAGCAGCAAACTCTGGCAACATCCCCCAAATGATTAATTATTTATTAGACCAATTGGTAATATGGTCGTGCTCAGAGCTAATATGCACTGCCACTTTTCACAGAGATTGATGACATTAATAATAAGGTGATCAAGGGTATAGTGTAAAATTCATCATCACTTGACACAGTTCCACTTTGTAGATGCTTGTGTACTTCTTTAAATGCTTCTCTTGTATTTTCTAATGCCAAATATATTGCTAACCTACTGCAATAAATCCACGTGCCATTTAAGTACTAATAGTATGATAACCTCTCAAAAAACTGAAATTTCCAACTGGGGGAAGCACGTAAATCGGTAAAACAATCTGCAAGGCACGGTCTGTAACACCACCATGCTCTGGACCTGCCATGCCATGAGAAATTGTGTCGCCCACGCAAAATCAGAGGCAGGATTAAAAATAGATTTTATTTCTGCTCTTGAACTTTCTTGCTCAAAAGCCTCCTGTCATTTTCTAGGCCAATGAAAGTTTACAGCTGAGCTGACAGCGTCAAAGGCAGCCAGGAGGAATCAAAAGCGTCTAACAATGAACAGTGACTCCAGCCTGCAGAAAAAAAGGTGATCCTTATGGGCTCCAAAGACAGCGATGACCTGAAGGACCAGTGTCTTACAATATAACTGAATCATCAAATAGACCAAAGAAACACCCAGACACGGTCTGAGCCCCTGCCCCTGTCTGAGCTCCAACGTGCCTGCCGGCTGGCACCTCACCACGCACCCAAACTTCACTCCATGGGCACAGGTGTGCGGGGCATGGCACAACCTGGTGTGCCAATGCCTGTTGCAGCTTTGTGCTCAATATTTAATACACCTCATATTTAAGGTCACAGTGCCGGTGGCAGCACTAATAACGAAGCACTGGCCACAGCAGCCTGTGTGCTCACCGCACAGCTGGGGCCGATCAGCCTCCCCCAGGGGCTGCTGGCAGAGGGCAGGACCACAGTGGGAGATCTTGGTTTTTAGACTACCATCGTCAGACTCCCCAGATTTGTCCATGTTACCCTGTGCTCACCTGAGATGTGAGAAGGAAGCAGGAAAAAAGCCAATTCCCAAGCCAGACTTGCTTTCTTCGACAATTTTGAAAAAACAAACAGGGCAGATAAGCAGTATTACAGGCGGATTTGGTAGCTATGAACTGTTTGTAATGGACAGCGAGTGGCTCAAACAATCAAAGCGTGCCTTCCCACTGCAGCAAGTGAAAGCTGCACAGGCCTCTGAGTTTCTGCTTTTCTTTACAAGGTTTTGTTTAGTCATCTACTGTGCAATGTTTTCCTAAAACAAAAACATTTTCCAGTCTGAGACTTTGCCTAGGAAACAAACATGGTCAAGAGTTTCCAAAAGAGAAACTTAAATTCAGGCTCTTGTGCAAGTCAAATGTTTGGTGTTATTTGAGAAAATTATTTGAGGTGAACTGCTGGGTACTTGGCAGTTTGGGAAACACTGGGAACTTAAATAAACTTGGGAAAAACACTGTTACTTAGTTAGGAGCCTGAGTGTGGCTGAATGTGACTGGGGAAAACATCCCCCAATTTTCATGTCCTCTGTGCAAACCAAATCCCTGATGTAACTCCTCCACAGACATTTGCAATGTACGTCTGTCACAAGGGTCTACGTCTGTGTAAAAACTTCATGAAATTAGTCATTGCTGCCCTACTGTATTTGTATAACATCACTTCAAACATGAGAACCGTAACCAACACCAAAAAAAATAATCAAACATGAAAAGCAAAAGGAGGAGGAATGAATACTTTTTCTTTCTCTGGCATATTAGCTGAAGATAAGTTGCTTTGGAGTAGAGGAAATTTCAGACACAAAGTTGTGACTAAATGTAACAGTACTTTATGGTGAACGTGGTTATCCTGGAAATCAATAGAGAATTATAAAAGTAGGGCTAAAAGGATTTAGAGTTCTGCCTAAACTATAAAGCAAGCTGTGAAATCATTCAAGCAATGGATTCATGCACTGCAGGTTCACCAGAATAATTTAATTAGAGAGAAGTTATTCCTGGAAAAACAAAGGCGACTTCTGTAAAAAACAGGCAGTTGTTCTGTCTCTCTTGTGCTGTGTAAGAAACAAAAGTTTCTTTCAAAAAAAGAAAGCTATCACAGTAAGTCCCAGGACTGGTGTGTAAAAATCAAGAGTTTTGTGACTCACAGAAACCAAAGTGCTGTTGATCAATACATTCAGGGTCAGACTATTCAAACCGCATTATGTATTCATGTTTGAAATTGATTTTGAAACTGTAGTTGCTTGAATCCTAACACCTGCATCTGATTTCACTTTGGCATAACAAATCAATCATTTTAATACCCGTGAAATTTAGTGCGCGAAAAATAAGTACATTGAACACACTCGGATTTCCTTTGTCGTGAAGTGCAGCAATGCTTCAATAAAACTGAGAAACTTCAGAAGAATGGCTTTCAGCATGCTGATTACAGGAGGGAGCAGCTACCTTCCCCCTGCCAGAGGTAAGGGACCTGAACTATCACACTGATTTCACTAAGCTCAAATATTCAGTCCTTCAAAAGGTTAGGCCTGTGGCAGACCTGTGCTGTTTTGCAGGCCGTGCCCAGCAGCGCTAGACTCTCTGCTTCTTGACACTTGCAGGCAATAGTTTGTTGTGTGTAGGTGAGACAAACTGCTGTTTGCACATTAAACTTCTGTTTCGGAGACTGGAGCTACACAGCAGCAGAGGAGACAACCTTAAACATGTTGTTAATGGGTGGGAGAAAAAAAAAAAAAAAGTTAACTCTTTCCATAAAACCTAATCTATGACACTTGCACATGTGTAAAAACTGTGATTATTCAGGGACTTGCATGTCCTCAGGTTCTTCTGGGTAGTGCCAAGCAGAACGTCACATCTGCTCAATTCTACGCTTACAGTGTTCCCTACTGATCGCCTCAGACAAATAATTCAACACGCTGCTTAAGGCAACCTTCGCTCTTCAGTTTACTCGCCAGTAATGGGAGGAGATGTAGTTAAGTTTTGACTGATGGATGTGCCCCTTTGCTTCACAGCGATTGCCCAGGGACTGGAAATCTGGCATCATCGACAGCAGACAGTAAAATACTACCTTGCTAGCAGATAGATTTTCTGTGCCTAATAAGTAATGACAAAATTCAATCCTTTTGAAGGATTTCTCACAGCAGTAGTAGAGAAAGGGATCACCAGCTTAAAAAAAAAGGTAAATAAATGCTAAAACGGTGATACACTTACATATTAATATTCTATTCTGTAGTAAAAACATATTTAAAAGCTATAAATATAGAACAGAATGTACAGTAATAAGTAAAATTAGAATATATATATATATAAGAAAATATCAGAGAATAAAAAGAAAATATTCAGAGACTAAGAACAGGAAGATTTAAGAGAAAAGTCATATTCAAGAATTTATTCTGCAGGGTGCAATAATGAAGTACGATAATAATCCTACATCTTGGCATTCTTCTGAAGTGAATCTAAGAAGACACAAGTAATGGAAGGCAGCGTGGTCTCTGATGATTACAGGGATACAACACTGAGTTCAGATATAGGGTGGTTTGGGTTTAGGGAAAATAGGTCAGTAATATCTGAGAGTATAGAGAGAATTCATCCTCACCTGACACAGGAAAGGTCTAAGGATTAGAAGGATTAAGATTAAGGCAGACAGTTCATGCATGAGGAAGACTACAAGCACGTTTTCTTAACAGCAGATAAATGAGGACATCCTCATGACCTGCATCCCTAGAAGACGTTTGCTTGGGCAGCTAATGGGTCATAGGCATGTTCCTCAAAATGCTGCATTATGTACCTCTTACCTCTACTGGTATTTCCCAGACATGATCATTTTCAAGAAATGAAAGTTGAATATATGTGAATACGTATAAAAAAAATGAGAAACAACAAATACTTTGTATGTGCAGTGAATATTTTTGAGTATTTTTTCCCCAAAATCTTTCCCTTAGGAGACCAAAGATCTACTACGTTTGCAGGAGAACATCATAACTCAGAGAAATCTTAAGTCATAAAGGGGCAATCCGCCTTAAACACGAGCAGCATTTCTTGCTAACTACTGCATGCTGGACCTTGCTGGAGACAACCCATGCCAAGAAATTCTAACCTCAACCCAAATATACATTACCTTTGGCAAGGCGACAACAAACATGACTTTAGCCTCTCAAACTATAAATAACTCACAAAATACATTTTAGGCTTGTCTTTGGTGGCCAATTAAGCACAGAAAGAATGCAATATGCTCGGCACGCAGAGCAGATGAGGACCATTGCATTCCTCTGCAGCCAGCTGTCATCCAACATGACAGATAGCACAGGTATTCACAGAGACCTTCTATAAGCAAAGAAAGTGTGTTTTTAATATATTAAGCTTTCATGCCTACGACAACCTGGGAAAAACTGAACGTATTTCAGCTAGTTATCACCTACTCACTGTAATTTTTTAAAATTCTATCTGCACTTCATTTAAGGTTATTTGGGTTGTTTTTAAGGGCACTTTGTCTCATCTATTTCTCTAGTTGAGACAAAAGCCTGGAATTTCAAACCGTCCTAATTCACACAGCTCACCGAGGTCATGTTCTCACACAACCTGTTCTGCTCCTGGAAGACATTCAGAGAGAGATTACGAAGCTCAATTGCATCGACTGAGTCAGCTCCATTTTCTTCCAGAATAGGACGCTAACACAGTCAACAGCATTATTTTGCTTGTAGCGAGGTAATGCCACTCACCGGGGTGGGGGCAGTACCTACTACTTAAGTAAACAAGTAGAAATGAACTGTGTGTTCTGGAGGCCTAGGTAAAAGTTTTATTAATTCCTTAAAAATAGGCACAGATGTAAAATCTTGGAGCTGATAAACAGTCGTCATACACTTGAAATTCTATTTAACCTTGTATGTTAAAGTAATAAAAACAATTAGCTTTGTACTGTGTGGACTTGTTAGATCTGTCGGCAAACTATAGGGCTGTTTTAGCACACTGTCTCCTAAGAAAAAATCAGAGCACCATTTTTTCAATGTTGAGTCTGTAATAGACAACAATACTACTCGGGTGATACTGTAATTAGCAATGATGTAAATCTAATAGTGACTAATTAACATAGCTACCCAAAGTGTATTGTGGAATATCTAATCTGCGTGTGAAATCTGGATGCCTCTGGGATATGATCAGCTAGAAGAACTGTCATTAGGTGCCATTTGCTTTGTTCCTGCTGAGCCAGTGAAAGCTTGATACAAGCCACCGAGAATTAATAGCTATTAAGAAACCTAGCTTTAAAAGCATTAAACACCTATCTCCTTATTTTTCTTGTATAAGGGATACCAGATTTTATAGCAAAGTTTTCTGTGACTGTTTCAAAGAAGAAAACAGAAAGCAAACATGCTTAACTGTTCCCTCTTTACTTCTACCTTTAACAGTTTGCAACAGCAATACATGAGCCCCTTGAGACTTTTTTTTATTACTCCAGCTCTTTCTCAGTACACAGCACTGAAGGTAACAATCAACAGCTCAGCAATTACGCCATGAAAAGAGCAGTTATGTTTTAAGCAAAAGAAAATCCAGCTTGCAGCCTGATTTTAGAAGTTGATTAGGGCTATTCTGCAAATTTACGAAGAATCGTGCAGCGCGGAACAGATTACACCCCATCACCCTTACTCAGTAGCTCTACATTATATTTAGTAATTATCTTTTGCCTGGAGGAATACTAAGTAGCCGTGTTCCTAATTCTAAGGCACCAAACGATCTTTCATTGTGCCAAAAAGCAACGCTGCCAAAGCACTTCGTCTTCATATAAATAAATAAATAAATAAAAATCAGCGAGTGAGACTTCAGTGCTTAAATAAACAAAGTTTGAAATTTTGACAGGCTCAGAATGTAAAGGATGCAGTCTTAGATTTACTACTTCTTTTTTTTTTAGATTTTTTGTGGTGCAAGTAATTTTTATTTCTTAAATTGTAGGGTTACAAAGTGGCTTTCAAGAAATACTTATTGCCAACAGAACCCAGTCCTTGATTTAGCAAATATATATATGCTATGATATCATGGGAATTGACTAACGTAAGTGCAAAATAATTCCCCCTTGAAATGCCAGCTGTGAAGCAGCACAGCTGTGCCCTGCTGAAAACACAGCCGGCAGAACTGCAACTGGCATTTCAGGAAGAAGGTGTTATATTTCCAGAATAGCTCTTTTAAAAGAACACAACAAAACTGGTGCCAAGGAAGGAGAGGCCAGCAAACAGGTAACCACGCTGTTTCACTATGCTTTTTGGGTCCTCTGAAAATTCAGCTTCATCTCCTGCCATAGTTCTCCCTCCCTGCAATAACTAGTCCTCAACAAACGGCTTTATCTGTACCTGGCTGCTCCCAGCACATAACTCAAATGCTCTGACTCAGCTGCTGTAACCCCTGCTCTCCCTCGCCTTTGCCCTTTTTCTTCTTTGACTTCTTTGCTTGTTGTGGTACAGGCAACATAGCCCTTGATCTTACAACAGTCGCACTAGACCAGCACCAAAGTTTACAGGCTAGCAAATTAGCATAGGAGACTGCAACCACAAGGAAAAGGCCTCTTCATACTTGAAAAACAACACGCATACTTCTGCTGCCACGTAACTGACAACATGGTTATGGTTAGGCATATGACGATGACTAACAGGGATGCAGATTAATACCTCTTGAGTGCATGGAGATATGTCCACACCATCAGGAATGCTTAGAGTGTGAGGATTCTTCACTTGCTTTCAAGTAACACCTTCCCCTCCGTGCTTTTATTTTTCCATCGGGAGCTAAAATTTCCAAACGTGACAGTAAGAACAACTGTGGATGTCCTGAACCAACAAGACAGTGTTTATCCACAGAAAGCTAGATACATTTTTAAAACAACTGGAAGTTGATGCATCTGCACTTCATCTCATTGGCCCTAATTGCAGTAATAGCCCCTCTTCATAACAGGTTTAATGACCACGTTTCAGGGACTGCATTCTCTGCCCCTCAGCTCTGCTGCCTGAACCCTCCCCTACTTGGGTGGCAGACTGCTTGTGTGGAGAAGAGTAACAAACCAATTCCAGCTCCCAAGCTCGTGTTGGCTCAGCCCAGCTCTTGCTGTTGGTTTTCATTCAGTCCTTCAATGGGTGACTGAAGGGATGGGATAATTGGCCTTTGATGTCATTCAGAGCGGTAATTCCCTGCTCTCCAGGACCTGCAACCAGCATTGGCAGGAGAATGCTTCTCATTGGGATCAGTGGAGGCACTGCTGCTCCCCTAAGCCAGTTATTTTAAATCACATCTAAACACGGAATTATCGGCTTAAGATCAGCCTTTCTCCCCTGCAGCAGGTTCAATTAGATGCAATACATGTTAGCTAAAAAGAAAAATTACATCCCTCTCACTTGAGCCAAACTCCCACTGGCTTCACCAGGTGCTGGCTCCTGCTTAATTAAAGAATTCACAGCCTGGCCGTAGGTATGCGGGCAAATACCTCGGTGGGTGACGTAACCGCGTGCATGTTTGCGTAGCTGAATGCCAGACACTGAGGCACAGCAGTGCTCACTGCAAACACTGCCCTGCCTGTTAATTCCTGACATCCTTGCCTAAGGGACACGTGTGACTCAGCTCCATTTCTTCTGCCGTCTGCCTGGCAACACCTTGCTTCTGGTGGTATTCGTTTGCCTTCTCTCTAGCTCATCCCCTAACCAAGAACAAACAAGCACAGCAACAGAAAGTACCCCGGGGTTCTTCCCACCTCCCCACGTGCCCATGCCCACTCCTGTCCCTCCTCGCAGCCAGCACCCCGCGTTTTCAGGCAGGACTCGCTGCTCTGGTCAGCATGTACTTAGCGGCAGCTTACCTACGCAGCACTTTGCAGCAGGTATGCTGATATATTCAGAGCACAGACTAAAAGCCTGCTGCAGCCAAGGCCCTGGAAACATCAAGAGGCTTGCAATGAGGATAACAAAACAGAACAAAAACACAGCTAAGTTTTTTTGTTGTTGTTGTTTTTCCTATGGAGTTTTTTTTTTTAAACCATCACTAGGTCACCTATTGCGCAGTATTACCATTAAAAAAAAAGTATGAAAACAAAAAGACATAAATATTGCACTTGCTAACAACCAACCCCCAGCGTGGTTACTTCTGCCAGACCCGGCTGGGGACAGCTCCTGCTGGGACAAGCAGCAAGAACTGAAACGCAGCCCCCAGCAGGCTCTCACACTGCAGGCACCGCTGGGTGGGGAAGGTCAGGCCCAAAGCAAGAAGGCAGGCCCCCTTTTCTCATTGCTGAATTAAAACAGTGTGGGTAAATCCTATATCCTCAGAAGCCAGAATGTTTCTTATAACACCAGCTGAGTGAGGACTTCACTCGACATCCAAATACCTCTAGAGTTCAGGTGAGCGCAGCTCCAGGTGTGACACTCGTGTCTTACTTATGTCCATGGTGGAGCTCCTCGGCTTCCTTTCAGCTTCACAGGCTCACGTCTCAGGCTGTGGCTCCACGGAGCATCTCCTCCTCAGGGCAAGCCCGCACGCCTTTCTTTGCTGCTGTACCTCAGCACAGACTCTCAGCCAGACTTCTGAAATGATTCAGTGTAAGAAAGACACAAAATAACACTCCAATACAGTCCAAGAGGCATGAGCAACAAGTGAGCAGTGAGAATACCAGGAACCGATAGTCACTGCCTCTCATTGCATTAGATTGCATATAATTAAGACTGTGATCTAGCATCATTGAATTAATTTCTTCAGTCCTCATTCACTTGCTTTTAGTGGGGGGTAATGATCTGAAAGCAGCTGAAATCATGGTATTGGGTCACCACGTTCATCTACATGTAGGTTTCAGCCAGGAAATTAGGTTCCAGATTTGCACTCTTCAAGTTTAAATTTGACATTTGATATATCCCATCCATGGCAGCTCCTTTGCTGCAAGCCCCTCACTGAAACTTAGGGGTGGCTGCACAGCACCCTTCAAACATGAACAGGACCTGGGCATTATGTTCTAATTCTTTTTATTTTGAATGGTTATAAATTCTTAAAAGAGGACATCTAGGTATCTGTGCTGAGAAATCACGTTTTACCTAAGCTCAGGCTGATGGTTTAACGATACCACTTTTTTCAATACCTGGGCAATTAAAATGTAGTCCCAGTGAGCACACAAATGAAAGCTCTTTTTCTGTTGAAAATGTAATTGAAAGTTATCCAAAGTAATAATGACAAGAAAACCATAGCAGCATTGGCATTAGATCAGAAGTCAGCCCTGGCACATTAAAAATGTCCCTCTGTACCGCTCCTGATCAGAGGAAAGATTAAACTACACAAAGGGCTGGCTGGTGCTCTCTTAACAAGTTCTGGCAACTGGATTACAGCCCTGGCTAGCAGCGAAGCGTGCAGTTTTCACTTACAATCAAGGCTACAGCCTGAAACGGAGAAGGAATCAAATTCCCCTCTTTGCACTGAGCGCTGGAGAGCAAACACGCCTGTTGTGTTTGGCAGCGGGTGGTAACGGTGGAGCCCTCTAACGATGACGGGATGGTTGGACGTTACCCTCCATTTCCCTTTTTTTAATGCAAGCGACTCAAACCACGGCTGTCCATCTGCACCCCCCGATGACAGCTGGTTTTGCCTACCAGCAGATGAAGCCAAAGGCAATCAGTGCCCATAACCCATGCAGAGCTGCCCATCAAGCTGGACAGGAGTCGCAAAGGAAGCTGAAAACATCACGCGCAGCAGTCTCACCTGTGGGCAGCATCCCAGTCTCGGCACAGAGCTGAAATTATCAGGAGGGGTGATGAGAGCACTGCGCTACTGCCTTCATTGGAAACAGAATCAGAATTTTTGATGCCACTGCGCATAAAGTGCAATGTGGGTTTTAACAATTTTAAATGGAAATTAGCACTTTTAAATGAAAAGGTTAGCAATTTTAAATGGAAAGAGCCAATGTCAGGCTCTGATATATTTTCTTCAGCTCTTAGCACCTTGCATTGTGAAATCCTACACAGCAAACAAACATAGAACAGAGTCAGGCAATATTGGAAGAATATCCTTCAAATAACAAATCACGTATAATATTAGCAAAACTGGCAACAATGCCTGACAAATATTAAGCATGTCAACATTAATATTCAGCTGCCACTGCAGACTATAGACAAATAGTGCAACAAACATTTTTAAAACTGGGGATTTCCATGCACATAACCTTTTTCCCAAAGGTTCAGAGTGCCAGCCTATCAGCACACAAAATCCATTGAAGAGATTCTTGTAGGAACAAGACATGGTTTTTAGGATTCCAGTTAATAAAATAATTAGTTCAACTTCAAAGTCATTTTATGTTGTTACATTCATACTTTTGGTTTTGTTCCCTCAAGTGTGGATCATTTACTTACATGCTTTGCTTTTTACTGACTGTAAGAAACCTGTTTGTTTCATTTTCCTGTCTCTTACCTGAAAGATTAATGAGGAGTTAAACCAGCTTTCAAAACAAAGCTTCTTGTCTACAGGACTCTAGGGGCCGTCTTTTCTATGCAGGTAAACAGCAATACCTAAAAAAGAGCACTGAAGTTGGTAATTATCACTTACTGGTTTTACCTCCTCCACGTCATTCTGACAGCATATCCAGATTTAGATAAGGATCAGAGCTTCTCACACCCATGCGTGGTTTTCTTCAAAGCGAGATGAGCTTCTCAAGACTCCCTTGGCAGGGCTAGTCAGCTTGCAGAGAGGGTCAGGCTTTCCACACTGGATTGTGAGAGACAGGGAAGTCGAGAGTTCACTAGGATCAGGCCACCAAGATAACTTACTCTCATCTGCTTTTTACACCAGCCTGCACAGACTGGTTATTAGGAGCGGGATTTCCAGGTGCTACAGGAGAAGCAGGGAAACTAGCCTGTGACAGAGCTGTGAGGACCAGCAGGCTTTGGCATCCAGCTACACCTCCAGCAGTCTGCAGCAGAAGCACCCGGGGAGCAGTGACAGCGCTGTGGCCAAAGAGGTAAACCAAGGCCCAGAGGATGAGGGCCAAGGCTGAATCCCAAGGCAATCAATTAATGAACTCTCATTTGCCTGTTACAAAATGATCAGCCCTGTAACTCCTCTGGGAGTCCATTTCCTGTACGCCAACCTGCTCCTGAGTCCTAGACCAGCGCTCAGGACTCCTTGTCCGGTTAAAAGACCAAGAAGGCAGCAGAAGGCCTAGTTTCCCCCTTGAATTTGTCTTCAAACATGAAAGACGCTGTTACACCATCGGTACCTATAAATGGTATCCTCCTGAGCTGATTAGCCATGGCCTAAAATAACTTTCTGCAGGGTCACTACCAGTTTTTAAGACTGAATTAGGACTCTGAAGTTCTGCACTCCCACGTGGGTTGTGGCACAGGGCTGAAGTCCGTCATACCTAAGTTTTCTGTGTTCTTCAGCAGCAAGCATTTTCCCAACAGTTTCTAAAACATCTGGAGTTATATGGGACTGTCTGGGTGATGAGAAAACTTCAAGTGCTTTGCTCTGAAAAGGGCAGTCTCCTGAAACAACACTTCCTGAAAGGCAAAGAGGTCTTGAGAACAGATTCCTGCAAGGCTTGCAAGAGGACCCCAAGTCTGAAAGCCAAACAAACAAAAAACCCACATTGTCTACAAGGCAGACTGGATCAGCACTTTTTCCTCAAGCCCTACGAATTTCAGATGACCTGTTAGCGACTCTTAACTTCTGCCTCACGTAAAGCTGAAACAAGCTCGATGCGTAAGACCCAGGATACCACACTATGTACTAGGGAAATTCAGTCCTTCTCAGGTTTTCCTGCTGACTTCAAGACCTTTTCCCCCACACTGTATGTTTTCAAAGGAAGAGAAAATGCTACAGTCAACTGCATTTCGGCCTTCCTGCTGTTTGATTCAAAGCAGATCTGAGTTAGCTGCATCAGAAGAGTTGCTGTGCACCAGCGAAAAAGGCACATTGCTTTGGATTTATTTCTGTAGTGCTTCTCGGCATAGATGCTGTGAAGGTGCTGGTGCTTGGCCACTGAGCAGAACCCAGAACCTGAGCACAGTGGCTAGGGGAACGTTCTGACGTGTCTACATTAGCATTTTAGTTCAGATTAGGAATTTGGTTCAGCTCATTTAAACTGAATTTCCCAAGCATAGCACAAAGAATTCAAGTTACTGTTTGTGATGAGTAAGCACTATAAAACCGAAAGACCAATTCCTACGTACAACTTCACTTTTCACCAGAAAATAACACTTAAACTAGGACTGGAAATGGAGACATCTCTTCCCTAGTTGTTTGCATCCAATGAGCACTGTGGACACAGTGTCCATAATGCCTTTTCAACACACCTGTAAAACATTCTGTCAATATTTGGGCTTGGCTGTGTAGCACTTTTTCTCTCTCTCCCTTTCACTGTTGTTAGCACCTGCAATTTCAGCTGCATTTCCTTCTCCACAGCTCCCCTCCACGCTGTCTGGACACCATAGGTGCTCTGCATCACCATACACGCTGCATTCAAATGCCAGAAGTTGCTAAAGCGCTTATGCAAGTTAATTACTGTGCCTGTTTAATCCCACATAATGCAGATTAGCACTGTCAACTGCTGCTTCAAGAGCAGTTGATGTAACAGACTAGCTCGCTGTCATTCTCACCATCTTCCAGAGCAGCAGAGTTGCTTACCCTGAAGTTAGGAAATGCTGATCAGCGCTGGGAATGGAAACCTCTCGCACTGTTCCCTGGTTACTAACAGTACGTAGGAAGCAGACACAAAAGCTAGGTATGACAAGCAGGTGTAAAGAAGGTATTGGATCCCTCCTTTCAGGACAAAAAGTGCACTTGGTTACAGCTTTGATGCCATGCCCCGCTTTTGAATGACTGGATGAGAAACTTCTAAAAAAAGGTCTCAGAGACAGCCCCAGGAAGGATGTCCTTTCTTCAAGACACTCCTCAATATTTGCCTATCAAACTAGAAAATCTAAGACAAGTTTTTGTATCAAAATGGATAGCATCAGGCAGTCTAATTTGAACAGGAAACCATCCACAAGGGAAGGAGATGGTGGAAAAGCAAGGGGCTGACTGGGAATTTCTCACAACTTGAGTCAAATCTAATTGGATTAATTTACAATCATTACTCAGATAAAATGCCCTTTGGCGTCAGTGTGTTTACATAGCACCTGCTTATTCCTCAAAAGAGTGTGAATACAATGTCTTCAGATGCATAATTTCTTGAGTTAATGGCACGTCATACTTCAGGATTTCCAATAATGCTTTTCCTGTTCTGGAGGAGTAAATAATACCAGTTATCCTGATTTGTAAGTGGTCACCAGAACGCATTTCATACGACACCACTGTTAACTAAGCTACAGTAATAACACACGCTTCCTCATCCGGCATATTCTATGATAGCTAAACAAATATTTTCCACCTCATCAGATTTTTATGGTCAAATTAAAGCCTGTTTTATCTCTGGTTCATAGCTGATAAAACTTTGTTTGACAAAGTTAATAGTGACAATTCCATGGTATACGATAAGGCCTTCACCACTGGTTGTGAGTCAAGGCACAGGATCGTAAACTTATTAAAAGCATTTCTTAATTCTTGTGACTTAGGCATAGATGCAGTAAAACTCAATCACTGTTGCTAATATAAAAAAGGATAATTAAACTTTTTTTTTTTTTTTACATTGGAAATCTGTCTTTTGTGTTCTAAAAATGAGATTTTTCAAGCAAAAAATGAGTTTAAAAGATGTATGAATGTTTGTAATTTTTTAACCATGCCAAGCATGTTTTACCTGTTATCCCCAATGCCTAAGGGAGGACAAAATTTGTCTTAAACAGGAAGGTCATGCTGAAACACATGCCTGTAGCATCTGCCTGTCAGCACCCCCCCTGCGGCACCGCAGTGATGCTGTCCCGGGGCAGGGGAGCACACGGGTGAGCTCCCACAAGATGCTGGAGCCAGGGCCATCCCTGCCCGTAGCTGCCCCATCCTTGCGCCCCTGCCAGTTTCTGCCACCCTGAGTTTCAACGAAGGCTTGAGGTGAGATGCCAGGCTGAGATGTGGACGTGCGCCTTGTCCTACTAGCTCTGCTAAGGGAGAGATGACGTCCATCAGAGATGGGGCAGGCAGCGCAGCGGTAATGTCTCAGACACCGTGGCAGGATCTGCAGCAGCACAAGTACTAAAAACACCAATTTTTGCTTGTTCCCCAAGGACAGGGTGTATTCAAAGAGGGGGTTACCTCTGACTTTGCATGAAGCAGAACAAATGCCAGGGAAGGAAAGCAAATGTTTTGGTCAGTCATTAGCCAAGCCACTCACTTCACAGGGCACTGGGACAGAAAGTTGCAAAAGAGGGAGGCAAAAGCATCCTGCAGAGACACACGGCAAGTGCAGGACAGCAGAGGGGGGGCTGGGAGAGAGGGTTTGGGTTTTGATCATCAGAAGGATGGACACAATGAACAACACATTCTGCTATAAAACATAACCAGGTTCCCAGGTTCCCAATTTGTGTTTGGGAATACTTAATACTTTTTCAACAGGGTCTTTTCTCCTTTTCTCTGAAGATCAAGAAGTGATGAGACATTTCAAATAGCACCCGAAGTAGCAACAGTCTTTTTTTTTTTTTTTTTTTTTTTTTTTCTTTCTCTCCTCTTACCCTTAAGATCTCAGGAGAAGGAATTCATTAAATAGAGAAAAATTTCAGGCAAAACACTGAGCCAGGAGGAAATCAGGTGGAAGAAGGTGAGACAGTCGCAGGCAGTGAATGCGTCAAAGCAGCAGCAGCAACTTCTGGGCACAGGAGCACAAACGCGCAGCCCCGAGCATGAGGAGGCAAAGAGTCGATGCAGATAACCCCAGCAAGCTTGAGCTTTGTAGGGAATCAGTCCCAAGGCTCCCCAAGCAGCGGCAGCAAGACAAGCTCTCCTCCTCTGCTGTCCCTCTCACCCCACCCCCCCAGGCTAGGGAGCACCGCCTAGCCACGGCTATGTCCGGTTTCAGAAACGAGTGCATGCCTCAGTCTGGATATCCAGGGAGAGATAATAAAGAATAGCCCTTGGTACCGAGGACCGGCTGTCGGCTGTTCTCAGCGCTTATTTATGACCCTAGGGAGCGGACCAAGTCCCAAACCGTGCTGCCACGGCGACTTTCCGTGCATGTGGGAACAACGAGGCACGGCGCAGACCCGGCCGCGGCACAGCGGCGGCACCTGGCGGTGGCAGGAGATTCACCCAGCCCCAGCCCCAGCCCCGACCCCGGCCCCCAGCCCCGCCGGGGCGGCCACGGCTCGCCCGGCCCGGTGCTGAGGGGAAGCGAGGGGCCGGGGCTGGCGGCGGGGGCGGCCGGGCGTGAGGCGCCAGGCCCCCGTGTGCCGCCTCAGCTGCTGCGGCCGGGCCTTCCTTCGCCGCCTGTACGGCGGACGGGGGCCTGGTTAATACAAGACGTGGAACGGTGCCACCAGTCAGACACAGCACCCTCGGTCTGTAAATGGCACGGCAGCGGAGGAGGCTCGGCGAGCAGCTGGGGCAGCACGGCCACCGGGCCAGCGGCTGCAGGCCCTGCGCAGGGTGGTCAGGGTGAGGGGACACGCCACACACCTCCTGTGACAGGCCTGGCCACCCTGCCCCACCGAGCCCTGCTCACCGACCTGCCTCAGCACCGTTCAGGTGGCAACGCAAGAGCTGGCAAATAAAATAAAAAAAACACACAAATGGTACCAGGATGAGAGAAAGCCATGCAGAAGATGAAGGAGGCAGCTCCTGATTCTCTCCTCTGCCTCTCCACCCTCAGCCTGTCCCAGCGAGGGTTATGAAGGCACCCTAAAAACCAACAGCCCCTCACAAAGCTGCCAGGAGAGCCTCCTGGGGGGCTGTGGTCAGCACTGAGTGTGTGTCCAGCATGGTGAGCTTGCTGGCAGAAGTGTTCATCCAGCTGTGAATTTAGTTCCATTTCTAGAGGTTTCTTGAAACTTAAAAAAGCCAATACTGCATTACATCCAAAAAATATGACCTTTAAATGGCAGAGCCTTAGTCCATAGCTTATCAAAATGCATTCCTGTTGCCACAGCGAGGTGACAACAAGGCTCTCCACCCACCCACCATGAAGCGGAGCCATCCCCTGCAGCTGACCAGCCACACTGCCACTGCCTGCCCTTCAGGGCCTGGCCCCCGGCCTCAGCAAGCCACAAAATCAGCTGCATCGTGCTTTCCCAGAGCCGAACCAAGGCCACCCACCACTAACTGCCCCTCTGGTAAACAGCTCCCTGGGTGGAGGCCAGGGCTCCCAGAGCCAACAAGCACGAGCTTCCCCCAGCTTGCAGCTCTCATCTCCTGCAAGAATGACAGCGGTGCACAGTGCACGGGGCTGCGTGTTCGAAGTGGACTCATTGTTTAGGCAGGCCTTTGCTGGGCAGGAGGTCACTAAGGAGGTTAGGGAGAAAGTCTGATAGGTTTCTCATCGTGTTTTGCAGGAAACAAATTCAGAGAAACATCACACATTTTAGCAACATGTAAAACAGTGTAAAAGAGGTTATCTGTCACAGAAACTGAGTATACAAAGGTAACAATATTTATTGATCCCAGCATACCTCAATGGAACACCTCTTCCTTTTCTCACCATACAAGGCCTCTTCACAAGCTTTCTCTACTTGTGAAACTTACCTTTATGTTATGGAGGGAAACCAAAAAGGGTATGGTTCTTCTTTTACTTACTTTTTGAAATTGATATAATTATCCAGCACGTTCATATCTTAAGCAAATTTCCTCCTTTTTCTCTTACCTTCTTTTTCTACAGAAGAAGAAAAAGTTTTGTCTGTAGAACTGAGAAAAGACAAGGGGCTGCTGGATCTGCAATACAGGCAACGCTCCAGCAGATTAGCTGACGCAGAACTGATACAGCCATAAGAAGTATCAGCTGAAAAGCTGTCTACAGCCACCAAATTCCCTTCAGAGTCAACTACTTCAATATGGAGGTAACATTATTTACCTATTACAAGCAGCTGTGATCAGCATTTGTGTCTCTGAAGCACTTTAGAAGTCAAGAAAATTCAATTGCACTCCATTCCTCATTTTTCTCTTTCTTCCTTTATGGGTATAACTTGCTTCTTTTTACTATTTCAACAAAACTAAAATGTGATGTTGATGCATTGATAAACCATGACATATCTCCCAGTTACACACACACAGGTGTAATGAGACTACTTCAAAGCAATCCAAGGCCACTGCTTTTTATTCTTTATTCCCTCTATGGTATACAGAGATGCAAAGTGGGATCCTTCCATAAAGGAAGCATTAAAACAGTAACAAAACATCCTCAGCCTTTCTCAGGCTTAGGAATTCATCCTTGCGAGTGGAGCTGTTAGCATAAGCATTGCCTTTTTTCTTTTTTTAAACATAAAAACTGAAAGGCTCGTTGTTTTAAGGTGGTTGTTTTTCCTCCTCCTGATAGACAACAACACAACCAGCATTTTTCTATTTGTTTTTAATTTTATTTATTTATTTAACTTCAAGCAGCTATTTAGTTCCCCAATTTCTAGAATTAAGCGGAGCCTCTACAGGGTTTGTTCTTTCTGGGATTCTGATACTAAGAGATTGACTCTTCAGTACAAGTTTAACCTAAAATTTAAACCTATGCTTAAACTCAGTTGAATTCAACTCTAAAAGCTCTACCACCAGTTCTTCAGGGGAGTCACCCGCCCTCCTGTGCTCTGGCTTGCCTGTTGCATCTCCCCAGCACTGCGTTCCTGGCTGCAGATAGCTGCAGCTGAGCCTTTTCCTCAAGCCCTTTTGGACCATCAGCAGGAACCTGGCTTCAGGTGATTGCTCAGAAGACTGCAGCAAGCAATCCATCCATCTTCACTGACCCCTTATTTAAGCACTGCCTTATAGCTAGTCTAATATGACCTCCTGAGTTCAGTCAGGCTCCCGGTGTCCGACGGATGAAGTACAAATCCTTTATCGAATAGTACTGATAAATATTTGAATTCCAGTCCACACAAGCATTCTTTGGTACAAACTTTTATTATCTCACACCATCTTGCCACATCTATCATTGATACAACTGACATTCATATTTTTCTGGTGCCATAAAGAGTTACAAAGAGTGTAAAATAGGCTTTGTAGTTCAGGAAGTAAAGTCTTAAGGACTGATGCTTAAAGACTTTTTGTGAATCGAATCGGGTAGAGATGTTCACTCACAAGGCAACAGGCAGGCATTGCCAGCTTGAGCACTTCGGAGAAGCAGTATTTGCGTGGTGAAAATGCAAAGCATATATCTTTTTAATAGACGACTAGCTTCCCTGGGATTACCCATCTCATTAAAAGGCACTAAGAGTAACACACCACGATGCAGGTCACAGTAAGTGTGGGCATCCCACCAAAAATCTGAGCACTGCCTGATCTTCTGATCACAGATGGGGCAGGGGTTTGTCACCATTGCTACTAGCTGTCTGCTCTTGCTTTGTCAAGCATGAGCTGCACCAGGAGACTACAATGATACTCTGCTGAACGTGGGAAGCCCCTCTATGGCTGCAGCAGGTGAAGGACTGATGTCTCTGCTATTCACAACAGATCTACAGCTTCCAGGTTGCTCTGAAGCAACATGGTGTTCAAACAGGGCTGTTTTACAAATCCAAATACTAACACAGAGGAAACTATTTTAGAAGATAGCATGCCTATTAGAGATTGATACTCTCTTTTAAAATAGTCCTAGACATAAAGAAAATTTAATAAAAGGTAGTTTGTAAGGACCATCACAGGCAATATGCAGTGGTTATTGAGAAGAAAAAATACTTATATTGCTCAGAGACTTCTTTTTTCCTCCATCTTCCTGTGTTACAAAGCATAACAAATACTAGTAGTCACAGTAACACAATCCCTACTTGTTCTAACTATGCCAGTTATGCATGATATTCAGAGCCCACAAATAAGTTTCTCATGGAATTCAGAAGTAAGCCTATTTGTAGAGTACCCTCTGGACCAGGTATGGCCCCCAAATCAGTATCTTTACATTCTTTAGAATTTTTTTCTGAATTGATTTTATCACAATCCAAGCACTTCCCATCCTCACCCCAATGCTAATGTTTTCAAATTTACATCCTGAGCTTCTATATCATTAAGGCACTAGGAAAAGAGCAGGTTGAAAATGAGAGGAAATATCTCACTAGAGCAGATGATCTAGGATGGAAGCCTGACACAGACTCCAAATTCTTCTTTCATGACTGTATCTGCACTCCTCATCAGGACAGGCAGCAAAAAAACAAAACCAAAGGAAATTTCACATAGCTGGCTAAGCCAAAATGGGTCAGTGATTATTCAGGGCTCATCACTTACTACAGCATTCAGGATGCTGGCCGCCTCTTCCCAGGTGTCAAACCTGCCACATTTGACTTCCCTAAACATACGCCCTTCCAAGAGCTGAAACAGTCCTGATCTTCAGTTCATGTTAAACATTCACACTCATAGTGCTTCCTCTTCTCAAGCTCTGCTCATCACTCCCCAGTTTCTGCTGAATGATAAGCCAATATTCATTATTTTGTATTAATACACAGTTCTTCAGAGATCTTAACCCAGGAAGAGACGGACAAAGCAGGAAGGAGTAATATGTCTACACCACAGTGATCATCAGGCACCAAAAGCATTGGGAAGGCAACAGCAAGAATTCCAGCTCTCATCCCTGCTCCCAGAGAGACATCCATAGTCCTAAAGAAAGTGAGAGCAGGATTCACTGGCTGGGCACCTCTGAATGACTGCCATATACCAGAAGGTATATATCGGCCCTCCTAAGGAAACCAATCTGCTGCTGGAGGTTTTCTAGAACTCCAGACCAACATACATCTGGTCTGTCTGGCAAGTATCTACACAGCTTCGGGGCTTCAGTTCAAAAGGAATCCACTCCTCAGGAGTCAAAATATTTTGACCCTTCTCCTTGAATTTTGCTAAGATCTTTTCTTTACAAAGTTTTAACTTTTCCCAAAATGCCAACTGCGTTTCTCCTGAGGAGAATCAGATGTGTCCAATGTAACTGTGTTTATGGAGCCAGCACCACCATTCCCAAAGCACGCATGTGCTGAGCTAACCCAGCTGCAGATGCCCCATGCTGCCCAATGAGCAAAAACTGCTTAAAGCAAACCAAACACTTCAGTAAAACCAGGTCTGCTAAGTCCAAAAGCATTTACAAATACAAGAATTTCATTTAAATATATATATATATTTATACTATAATTCTCTTTACAAACCATCTCAGAAACCTAGGCACTTTAATTGAAAAAAGAGTTTGGCTAAGATATTTTTCCTTCTCTTAGATGGATATCCACATTTAAGATAAACCTCTCAAATCTAGGCAGCTGGTTTGTACACCAAGCGTCCTCTTAACCTGCCGCACCCTACAGCTGTCCTCCCACTGCTTTGGCAATTATAGCTGTCACTCCAAGGCACTGCTTTCCACGTACTTCCCCACGTCTATCAGTGGGGAAGAAGACATAAATCAAGTACACTTTCCTTGGTGAAATTTCAGAACTAGACTGAACAAATTGGGCTCCCCTTCCTTGCGTGGAAGTGCTTGGCATATGATAGTTTTTCATTTGCGTAAGAGGTGAAATTCAGATGATTCCCACACTACCGTCGTTGGTATACTTCTGTCCTGTGCCTGCCATCTCCTTTGAGACTAAAACTACCAAACAAAGCTGATTCATCTTACAAACTGATGATCCAAAGTACAGCTTGTCAGAAAAAGTCACATTATTCAGTGCTTCCCACCACCCAGCACATACATGTGCACGGAATAACTCACTGTTCTTCATGCAAACAGCGGTTGGTCTGCTCCATTCCTTGGACAAACTACTTTTGCTGATATCCTGTTCAAGGCAGAAAACTCGTATTTATTAATGATTTCACATGCAAATGGCTTGCAATAGCCAACTACTGAAAATATACAGCTTTGTTTGGAAGAGCAGCAGGGTTTTTTTCGACAGTAAGAGGACAACTTGCGTTTGATACATGTGGGTTATAGTTCCAATGTCTAATGACAGACCTCTGTGGTACATACACTTTTCCTGCTCTTGCCCTCATGCTGGGGCAGTTTCCTCTGCTCAAGCTATGGTAAATTACCGTGGTAGTAAGAACAGCAGTGTTGAGTCTCTCACTGGCATTTCTAGTACAGATGAACCTAAAAGGACAACTCGAAACAGCACTGGCTTTGAGGCTCGCACCCTAAAGATGCTTTTTTTTGTATCCATAAAATAAAGATCAATAAACTATTTAATAATCTCTTCTTAAAATTATTCCTTACACAAGGATAATTACAGATTGCAAAATACAGATTGCAAGAACGAACTCTTTCGGCATACAATATTTTTTTCCATGAGATTTAGAATTACGGATTGTGGTTTACTACTCAAAGATAAGAGTTTTATGCTCAGGGATCCCATAATTTCCTTTGTGTTCTTCAAACAATTTTCTTAGTTCCTGTAGATATATCGCATGTAGCTGTTCAATCTCTTCAGTGGTGGGATTCAAGTTCCGTTTTACAGGGATGGGGCTTCCCACTGGAAGTCAAACACAATAGCAGGATTAGCTTCATTGACGTCTCCTTCTGAGTAAAACTGCTCTCCCTCCTGTAGTGGCTCTGCCCCAGCTCCCAGCAAGCTGGCAGAGTCACAGCACAGTGCTCTTGCTCTCAGGCCTCATCCTGCCTTTCACAAACCTAGGCCCTGGGTCTGTTTTCCCCTCTCTGTTGTTCAAATTCAGATAAAAGAGAGGCCTACAACCTCACAAACACATGAACACTGAAGGAAACAGAGATATTCTCCAATTTATACAAAATGGGCATCACTGCACCTGTGCCAGAAATTTCATTGGTTACCTCAGCCTAGGGAGCGGTAGCACTTAAAGCCCCAAACCCTGTAAGGTGTCTCTGAACCATAAGTTGCTCACAAATACCCTTCCAACCTAAACATCCCCCACACATGAGATGCTGTGTGAAGCCTGCTATCACACTTCTTCAGCTGGAGGAAGGTCTGGAGGGAACATGAGGTAAGTCCACAGAAGTCCAGAGGGCAGTCTCCTCCACAAAACGCTTTAGTTAAAAAAAACTCCAATTTGCTGACAGAGACTTCCCATGATCTCAGTCTTATGTTGTTCAGTCACTACAATTTTTGACAGCTGCTCTTCTATCACTGGAAATAAATGGAGGCACTGCGAGCATAATAGACTTGACAAAGATTGCAGAGGAAGTAATCTTTAAATCTTCTTTTAGCTTCCTTCTAGAAAAACAGAGTGTTAAAAGCACTCTCCAGGAGCTTTTACAAAAGCACCTCAAAATCCCTTTCAACACATATTGCCACTTCAAATTGGGTGGTGTTGACTAACAGGAAGGAAAGTGCAGCCAGAGCCACTCTGCATATTCCTGCTGCAGGTTCAGCTGCCAAGAGCTCTCAGGGCCTGCACCAGGTGAGAACCCAGCCCTGGCTGGAGCAATACTTTGAAGGGGGGGAATCACTGCACATCAGATGCAGCAGTTCTCGGAGCTTGACTGGAAACATCAAACCACCCCCCGAGCCTTTCTGCAGAAGTCTGTTCTCCTCGGAGCAGAGAATTTCTTGTGGAATTAGAAATTACACAGATCTCCCTCAGATCCAGCTTTAAGCAAAATGCTCAGATCAATACTCCAGAGCTGATTCTGTTTCTGAAAAGCAGTAATCATTTTCAGGAAAAGCAAAGTTACTTCACTTGTGAAGCCCTAAACGTGCACACTTAGACTTCAGGGACCTTGCTTTTACTGAATTGCCTCTCTTCGCTTTAGGGACAACAGCTTCCTAGTGTCTGCTCCAGGAGGAGGAAACTCAGATACCTGGCCACGTTGGTAACACAGCAAACCAGCTTGGGTGGAGGTCAGTACAACTCCACAGCTTTCAGTAGGAAAGCGTTAGCTCTCAAGCCTGATCTGAGCCATGCCACAATCCCCCCCACGCATGCAGGGAGATGGTAATAAATAGTTTTCAAACATGAGGAAATAGAGACACCAAAGGTAAAGGATTTCATGAGATCATACAAGTTCTGTTGCAAGAAAACTCTTCCAAACTGCCCGTCAACATGGCATGCATGTTCTTACTTTAACATGGATTTTTCCATAGCAAAAAAAAAAAAAAGAAGGGGGGGAAGGAAACACCATAGGGAGCTGAAGGCCATCTAAGCAGCAGCCTGCTGAAGCAGCCGCAGCAGAGCTATGGCAAGGCACCCTCTTCCCTGCTCCATCCCTCCCAGTCCCAGTGAGCACCAGCTCAGAATGACGCCAACTCCTTCCAGCAGCCTTGCCTCGGAGTGCCGCTGCAGTGGCTGTGCAATACCAGGAACATCCAACTGCTGCTTCTCTGCAGGGCTAAGAAATGGAGATGCTGGGCATCTTACAACATAACTGCAGCACCCAGAAACCACAGCAGTGGCTGCAGAGCTGTGCCAGCCCTCTGTATGGACTGGACAACCCCTTTGGTTTCCTTGAGGACTGCTGCAGCTATAAGCCTGGGAATAACTGTGAATGAACAATACTATTTGTTCTGGGACAGAAAGGGAAAAGGGAGAAAGGATTTCCTCCTTTGACATGGGGGAGGAGAGGAATTAAATATATATATATATGTGTGTATGGAAAGGTATATTTTAAACCTCACATACTTGCTTTAGCTGCACAGTAGCCAGATATTTGTTAGATTTATAAATTTATACAGATATTAGTAGAACTTCTATGCATTTTTAAACATTTGCAAAAGCATTAGAAGAGGCACGAGGAACTTACCAACAGTATGAATAGGTTGCCTGAAAGGTATTAATCCAAAACTGTATTGAAATATTCCTCTAGCGTGAAACAATGGTAAAGCAAAGCCCATTATCTTTTGCAGCTTCTCCTGTACATTTCTGAGCCATGAACCTTTGGGGTTTGCAACTTGCTTGAATAGCTCATTTTCACCAAAGGAAAACACCGGGACCAAATGAGCCCTGCAAAGCAACACAATGAACAGTCAGGATCCCACACCAGCCAGCATTTGCACTGTGGTTCACAACACCAAAGGAAACTTTCCCAATAACCAGCACAGAAATCCTCAGCAGCTCTAGTATTTATCAGTAGCAGGTATTCAGTTCTTCTGACAGGGAGCTGCTTTTGGCTGTGTAGGATTTTTGGATTTGTTTCAAAACAAAAAACAAAAAAGTCATTCACACACAAGTAGCATTGAGTATTTGGACAGTATTTAGCTGTTTGCTACCCATTAAACCTTTTATGATCATTCATAATAATAAAAATGAACAATTGTATGCATCATAATTATGGTCTTATCCACCACTATTTCAGCAAGTCCACCCTTGTTCCACTGCATTTTCTCCTTTGGCAAGGAAAGAAGTCTCATTGCTAACCTTATAATGCTCCCAGCTGGGTGGTGTCAGAAACAGATCTTAGCCTTCCTCTGCCTTTTAACTAGAATAATGCATGCACTTGATTTCAGCACAAAAGGCATGATAAAAAACAGACATCCATACAAACACGAGTACAATGCCAAACTCCCCCACTGTCCAACTCCCAGTGAAATCCTACTTCCTCCAGACTTCTTCGAAAACTAGCCTTGATCTATTTTTATCAGGGGTCAAATCATACTCACAGAAATTATATTAACTCATTCTGGCTCCTTCACAGCCTAATGAATGTTCATTCCATTCATGAACTGGCTGGGAGGAAGGGCACTGACTAGCTCCTGGACAAACAAACAGCTTAGGCAGCTGGAATCAGTGCAATCATCCCCAAGAGGCAAAAGCATCACTATATTTAAAGCCTCAACTGCAGTATGTTTTAGATAAATTCTTAACTTGATCAAATTGTATTCTACACAGTTTAAGCTTAAACAAAAACAAAACATTACAACAACAGAGTAATCCCAAGCAGTTTCTGAAGGATACTGCTTGGTTTTATTTGCTTTACTGAAGTCTTAGTTTCATTCATTCCATTCAGCTCACACTGTCTTTCAGAAGACACTGTAAAATAGTCGTATTGCCATAATATTGTTGAGATGAGTTATCACAAGCTGAATGCCTGACGAGGATACATCTAGGACAGAGCTGTCTGGAAAAGTGTCTGTGGACAACCAAAACTCTCCTGCATGGACAAAACAACTGCTTCTATAGTTTCTCAAGCATGAGGATCCCCAGATACTGTCATTCCCACTCACTATCCTGAATGGTATCAGCTCAAAGGGTGGTTTCTCATACAACATATCACCCAGCCACCTGTAAAGAAAGTATTGGAAAGCCTGGTACATAGTGTGCTGTGTAAATACTCCATTTTTACTACAAGGTTGAGACAAACAGGAAAATCTGGTGGTGCAATAGCACCCCGAGACTGTGAGATTTCTTCTAATCTGGATGGTAAAGACTTTTGCAAGACACTATGTAGGAGGTTGTGACAGAGAAGTAAGTAACTTCTGATTGTGAAACGAAGGATAAGTTAGCTGATTCATCACTTCTTTCATATCTTTAGAATTTCTTCACTTCATATCAGATATCTGTATTACCTTGGACCAAAATGCCTTCCAGAAGTGCAGAGGACTTCAGCTTTCATACTTAAGAGCAAATCTGATGAGCTCCCAGCTGAGGAACAAGAACTTTTCTGTACTGGCAGTGTAAGAGCCAGGGCCAGGGAGCACAGGACTCCTGGTCTATGCACTGCTCTCTCCTCTCCTGGTATTTGATGCTGTGGATCACAAGCACCAGGAAGATATGCAGGCACTTACAGCATGCGTTCTTTTCACCCTCCTCACACTGCAAACGTCCCTTGCCCTTTCATTTCCACAAGTTGGAAGCTCATTTCAGATTTTGTTAGTTGTTAGAAACAAAAGATGAAAGCGGAAGCGACAACTGGATGCCTTTGGCACAGGATCTCAGGTGTGCCTACAGTGCTGCAAGAGCTGTAGCCGCTAGAGTCTCATCATGTCCTATCGCCATACAGTCCAAAGCCAGATCAGAAATACAGAAATGAAGTCAGGTTTCCTACAGTTCACACAGAGGCCGTTTGCCTTGAAGGTGCTCAGACCCAGAATAACTCGCAGTCTAGCGGTTAGGATGATCACGTGTGAGGTGTAGGTAAGTCAGTCAGGTAGGGCATTATTTCTAGACACTAGGCCTTTCTTAAAGAGGAGAACCATTACTTGAAGCACTGAACTTAAGAAGAAGATGGCCATGGTTGTGTTTTGTAAGTGCCCGATAGTGTTGTCATGTGTTGGGGATGCTCTTGAAATCAAGGCCTTGAAAGGCACAGGAGTATCTAGTTTCTCAATCCAAATCAGCTTAGATGAGAGATAAATACCAACCTTTGTGAACTGACAGATCAGACATGCTCAAAAAAAATAAAAAATAACTTAAATAATCTTCCAAACATTATGGTAATAAATAAAAACTCCTCATGAATTTAGTAGCAGTTGGACAGAGATTAGCACCTATATGTGTCTGATCAAAGTCCCAATTTAAATACACGAATGTTGTTTCTGGGTACAAATTCCACTAAAATGTTACTTTATCAGGGTACAGCTCTTTTCTGAAAATCCTAGTGACATATATAGAAAAAAAAACTAGAATATTCTGACACATAACAGTTTCTAGAAGAAAATAACCTCAGCATCCTTTGTGAAAGCAAAGCACTTCTCAGAGCCCACCTTTTTTCTTCTAATTGGTAGTTTAAAAACTGTTACAGATCTGTCAAGGATTAATATTGTTTTCTTACCGTTCTGCGTGTCAATGTATAATCCTGGGAGCTTAACAGACAGATTAGCAGGAATAAGTCATTGGTTCGAATACTTCCGGTACATTACATTTCTAGACTAGTTCAGTATAAACAACAGCTCACGCTGTGTAAAGCATTCAAAAGATATTAATGCTCTCTGTTTAGTTACATGCTGATAGATGTTTGATAGTAAAAAGTAAGCTAGTTTTTCTTGAGATTCATTCCAAATTTCCCCAAAACTTACTTTGGTAAACAACAATCTTCAAAAACAAAAAAGTCTTCAGAATAAAGGTGAAAAGAAATCTTCCTGGAATACATTTTACAGTGATTTAATAAAACAGGGTCTAGCTTTCTAAATTTGTTTGGCTTAGAGTGGTAAGAAAATTCTGTCTTATTATAACTCCAATTTACATAAGAGAAAACAACGTCTGCATCGCTCAGCAATAAAAGCCAAGGTTTACTAATATTGTTTCACAATTCTTACATTTGCTACTGCAATATAGAACAACTAAAACAGATCACCCAGATATGCTAATAACTCCACCTACTGCTCATAAATTATGAAAGACAAAAGGGATTTTTCGACATCTAGGTGTACAGACGAGCTCTTATGTCAGATACCTACACATTCATACACAAATAGCTCTTTCAAATTCTAATTCTGAGTTTACTACATATAATTTGTACTATATTTAAAACTCTGTATTCAAAGCATGCTTACTGGGACAGTCCAGATGGGAAACCTACCCATGTTTCAAGGCCATTTTAATAAAGCCTTTCCTCTTGAGGATGTTCAAAGTCAAACTTCCAGGATGTGCATTCAGGGATTCCTCGGCTCCTCCGATCACAATGATGGACGCATGGCCACCTCCTTCATTATTCAGCACGTACGAGACACTCTCCTTGGAGGCAGAAACCATTCCTTTAAGAGCAAGCATTACGAAAGTCACTCACTGATGCTTCACTTACAAGTGCAGTGGAATATATAAAATATTTTTAAATTATGTCTAAATGACATTTTTAAACAGTTACAGCACGACTGAGTTGAAAGATTTGAGTTCAACACCCCCACTCTGCGACAGATCTGGTCTTAGTTAATAAGTCCTTTAATTTCACACTGATGAGCTAAAGTGCTGCTTGCCTACCACAGAAGTAGGAGATCTTGAGGGAAGAGTCAACTTTCTGTCCCAGCTGGCTGTCTGCTCAACTCCACCTCAGGCTCTATGTCCGAGAACAGCACAGCTAAACTGCAGCAGATTTTGCTGAAGCAGCAGCGAAAGCCATAAAGCACAGAGGGTTTAAGAGAATGACTAGAGGACGTGTTAACTCAAACGATGATCTGCAGTGCCAAGCTGTACCCCTTCTTCTCAAAGCTACAAGCAGCAGCTCCGCCTCAGGCAATGGACACAGCAGTGTCCGAAGAAGCAGGAAAGGCTCAGCTGCATTATTCCCAATGATTGCATCGGCTTATTCTCTAGTAACCAGAGCCTGTCACTCAAATTTATTTAGGCTAATCTCTTTAGGCTAGAATAGCAGTAGTTTCCTGGTTTCCTAGTGCTCCTGCCAATACTAATACTTCTAATCAGAGGCACACTGATGTATGCGTCTGTAGCATCAACTCACACCTTGCTCTGAACTTGACATTCCGAGAAGCGTCCTTTCTAACAGAAATAGCTGACCCCTCCAGAGCAACTTTGTGCCCTAAGTCCTATTTAAAAGGCTCATAGTGGTACCACTCACCCAGCAGCCATATTTAGTTATGTTGTGTTGAATTAATGTCATTCTAAATGACAATCTAGAGATCAAATCTAGGTTGTTTTTTTATTTTGTTTGTTTGTTTTCATTGTGTGATTTTTGGTTGGTTGGTTGTTTTTTGTTGTAGTGTTTTGGGTTTGTTTTTGTCTTGTTGTTTTTACAGGGCTAGGAACAAACTGTGCTCTTCCGGGTGCTGAGTGAAGGATTCACCTCCTTTTTTCCCATTACAGACATTACAAAATGGATTATGAACATGTCACAACAAAGACAATGACTGTGATCTAGTTTTGAGAGCTGGCCACCAAGAGAAATAGCTGGATCTTGGGGTGAGTTCAGAGAACTCAGTGAAAAGCTGTTTCCATTTGCCATACGCTCCTTCACAGTCACTGTTACTCTGAAGAAGGCAGCTGACCCAGGACACAAATCATGCGAGTGATGCTCATTCACTAGTCAGCATGCATTTTCCCTGGAAGAGAAAGCTAGAGGCGCTGTCTTTCCCCAGGACCAACTCCTCTCCTTGCTGAAGGGGAGGCAGAGGACTGCTCCCCGCTCCCCCTTGCACAGCAGCTTGGGTAATGCTGTGACTGCTCTTCCCAACGACAACTGGCAGACTTCAGAGATGGGGAGCAAAAGATCCCCTTTGGTATAATACAGGTTATGAGGCAAATTATAAAACACTGGTTTACCAGCTACACACTGGGGAAAAACAAGTTAAGATGCTGACTATTCTTTAGCATGATTTTACTCAAGTTATTTCTCATCTAGCACACAAATGCTTGTTTCTACAGGTCAAGACGGCAAAAAGAGGTAAACTGACCTCCAGGCTAGGCAATGTTCAAATTTGTCATCTTGCAACATTACTAATCCCTTAACCTTGCAAGCCTCAGAAAAACCCTAACAATAACATTTGCACTGAAAGGCGCTTCTGGAATGCTGAAGTGCACGTGGATTTGTAATTCTGGTATCAACCTGAGCTCCCTCGGCACGTTTCCACGCACGGAGCAGACAGGTAGTTTGTCTGAAATCAGTGTCCATGTTGCAGTCAGGGCTGAACGCTAGATCTGTCTCCCAAACCTACTCTCGTCAGCAGACTGTACTTACTCAAACGCTGTAGTTTAATGAACTTAAGTAAAACAACTCCTGTATTAAACCACCGTAGAGGAACACTAGTCCTGATTCACTATATATTTTTCTATTCCCTGACCTCTATTACTTATTATTTGTATCTTTTATTACTGCAGCACCAATGACAAACGTGACCCTTTTATATACAACAGGTGCTCCGTTCCCCTTCACTGTTGGGCTGGGGAAAGTCAGCAGATGAAATCAGTTCAGCCATAGGCTCCTTAGCTCCTGTTCCCGCTCCCCTTTCTACCCTTCTTGCCACATCTAGAAGTGTTAGGCAAAATTTTGCAGTAATACTCTAATGACCAGCAATTACTTGACCTTATCTGTTCAACTCAGATGGTGTTGTAAAGGGTAGAAATAGGGTGTTTGACCATAACATTTCAGATTTAATAACTATCCTTAACACCCAACAAAATCAAACTATTAATAGAGCTTATTCTCTGAGTAGTCTTGCAAGAACAACTACTGGGAACCGTTCCTGCTGTAAAGCTCTTCCTTGCACTGGACCCACCTGCACTGCCTGTGCCACATACGATGCAATAGAGCAACTCAGACTTCCAGTAGGATCAATTTTAATGATCAGCGCTCTAAATTCAGAACTGATCATCTGAAGTGAAATAACTTACAGGTATAGCTTATAGGTACAGGAGAAGACCTTACATTTGAAGCAGAAGCTATAATACGGAGCACAGCTGAGACACTCTGATTTTACCTACCAGCACTCATTACGTATTCTCTGAAGAAGGGACAGCTGAACCAGATGGGCATAATATGAAGATACGGAGTAAGCCCAGGAAATAAATTTTTGAAACTTGGGCCAGTGCAAAAGTTTCCAAAGGCTCCAGCTACCAGGACCCCATGAGGGTGAAAGCCAAGTAAGTAGTTGTGATTTGGATTCAAATCTGAAGTTTTTATAAGCTGAAAAAGAGAGATGGTAGAGGACGTTTTAATATTCATTTCACAGGGGTTCTCAAAAACAACGTGTAGAAATTGCAGGTTGACAGGATACAGAACCAACGACAATTCATTTCTTTCTTCTAAGCACTTTACTGTTCTGTTTTAGAGTTGAACAAAGTTTAAATAGATAAATATAAAAAATAATCTCTGAAGCCTTTACTGTGCTGAGGCACTGTCTTGTGACCCAACAGTCCAGGCAGAAATCCAGCCCGTTCCCCCTCCCCTGCCCCTTTCTGACACTAAATCTCAGGTTTCCAAGTTTTATAAAGATTTTAAATGGCATAACCCTTATAATCATACCAAAGGTGAGTCCTAGACGTTAGTCCATGTTCATGGCTATTCAAACGGTCTCTGTTCAAATGTCTACAGTCCAGTGTGAAACTTTTACTCACTTGAATGGGGAAGTATTCCCTGAAGTACTTCCAGACAGTCCAGCTCCTGACCCACTGGGACCGCCTGCCCCCAGCACATGGTGTTTCCCAGTCGAGGTAGAGCCACAGAAGGTACAGAACAGCAAGGAACCAGAAGTTGCCCAAAATCAAGAGCACAAAGAATCCACAGCAAAACTGTGCTGCAAAAGAAAAAAAAAAAAAAAGACAAAGAAAAAAAAGACATCACAACTAGCATTAATCACAACTGTCTTTTTTCAGATCTTGAATTCCCAGCCCTCGCATTGTTACCGGGGATGCTACTGAGAATGTACACACCTTGAAGGCAGCTTGTTTCACGTCGTGTGAATGTTGTTTTACTGAGGCAATTACCTACAAGGATGCATCACCTCCGTCTATATTTCTTACTCTGCACAACTGGGGGAATCAGCCTAAGATGATGCTTGCTTTCTTTAATAGAACAAAAGCACGAGCTGAGAACCAACACCTGCCTTCTCCCTGCAGTGAGGGTGGACATTAACATTTGGTAGGTAACATCTGCATTACCTAGGGCAGACTAAAAGGAGACAGCAAGAGCTAACAAAGATGTGACGCGCCCGTGAACAAGAAGATGGGAGGAAGGGTTAGAAAGGAGAGGGCTGCAGCAAGATCTCCTTTCTAATAGGAATGCTGCTGGGCAATCGTTTTCCCTTTCATCTTCTTCATTTCTCTACCTATAGAGTAGGGAGGGTACTTCGACTCCCCGCAGAAAGTGCTCTGCAGCTGACAAAGAAGATGTGCTAGACAAGACCAAAACGCTAGGAGGTTTCATTTCAGCCTCTGAACATGTTACTGCAATCAGAAACTCACCACGTCTGTGGCAGCACGGTGTCAGTCTCAAGCCCTGCTACTTTCAGACACAGGTTAATGAGGATTGCAGCATCCTACTACAATACCAATATGCAGGAAGTGTGTCATACACAATTCAAAAAGACAGAAAAAAAATACACAGGATGTGTTACTTTGGGGCTCAAACCCCATAGGGAAACTCCCTGTGGAGACATCAACCTTTGTAGGATTTGCAGAACCTTGCACTCTTGCAGCAGATCAGGCAGGTATAAGCAGTGAGGTAAAGCCAGTGCAGAGGCGCACGCTGCTCTCTGCCCTGTGGTACACCTGACAGCCTGCTCACTCTGGCTTCTTGTGAGCAAAACGCATCAGGGCATGGATCAGAGTACGGCAGCAGATGCTGAATTCCCAGAGCCCGGGCTTTGGCATCCTATATTTATAGGACGGCAAGCAAAACAGGACCCTAACAAACAAACAAAACAAGCAAAACAGGACCCCAAAACAACCCTAGGTCAAAACTGAAGCAGGATCAAACAGCAGTGTTTGAAGGACACTCCGTGCTTCGGTACCATCAGTACAGAAGCCCACTGCTTCCTGCTTAAACAGGCAAACCTGGTCTCACACAAAGAAACACCTCAGCAAAAGCTCTAGAAAAATACCCCAGCTAACCGAGACTCACAGACCTTCAAAGTCAATGTGGAAAACTCCCCCAGACTGCAAGAGTGAGTTCTAGGGAACACTTTTAACAGAGGACAAGTAGCGTGGGTGAAGGATGACACTCACCGGCGCTGCTCCCGAGGGAGAACCCCCCGGGTACCCCACACTGGCAACACTTCAAAATAGGGAACAGGAGTATTTGGAGGAAAAGTCATTATCTGTTCTTTAAAAATGAATCCTGAAACTACAGGAGTTCACAGCAATGATAACCTGGACAAGATGACAAGGTTCATGCACTAAGCTGGAATAAGCACAAAAGTTTTTTAATTGCCATAGGTCAATGAGTTTCAAGTTCCCGTGAAGAGTTGGTGAGTACTTGTATTTCTGAGCCTTCCTTTCAGAAGGATTTTTGGCTCAGTGCAGAACCACGTGGCTTTTAAGTATCTGTTACCTAGCCAAATAGCTGAAAGGGGCTTTGGATCAAAGCATCCTTGCTGCGAGAGCTAATTAAATCAGCAGCAAGAAGTGCAAGATAGCACTATTCAATGCTGTGCAGGCAAACACGCAGTGGAGATCAGCACGCTTGCTGCTTGCTTTAGCGAGCATAGAGCTGGAGCCAGCGTTACTGTGTGCATCCAAGGGGCAGGGAGTCCAGTGTGCTCTCTGCATCTCCTGAGAGAAGCTCAGCGTGCTGTAGGACAAAACCCATTTATTATTGCACTCAGTGAGACATGCAAAGCAAATTCCTTGTGCCATACCTCCTCATTACTTCAGTGCATTGACTCACAGCAAGGTGAGCAGAGCACCGATGACTCAAACCCAACGTGCCTATAAACACAAAACCTTGTTTTCTCCTTCAGAGAAGGCATTGAGCAAATAAATGGCAGCCGCTTTACCTTATTTTATAAACAAACTATTGGCAAAAGGTAAATGACTTGGAATTTGTCACCTCTTTGCATCCTCCTGAGATGTACTTCCAGTGCACACTGCCAGTGTCATTTTTTCGCTTGAACCTGAATTAATAACAACAGCGTTAGGTAGCAGCACCAGCAGCTGTCCTGCCCAGCCATGCTCAAACACCTGATGCCTCACTCATTAAATAGGTTCTGAGATTGCAGCGGTGGGCGTGAAACTCACAAAGCAGTTAAACACCACAGATAGGAAGTAGGAAACCAGATAGGAAGTAGGAAACCAGCACGTTGGGTGGGGAAAAGGTGGCCTAGGCAGGTGGAAGCTCCAAACCTATGTGCAGTTACTAAGGAGTCAGAAACGTTTGAGCAATGCCTATTGTGATGGCCACCAAATCTAAGCTCGCCCACTGGAAGAAAGCCTCCCATTACTCTCAGAGCAGTCACAGACCACGTCCAGCCGGTGCAGGCGTATCCTCAGTGGCCAGGGTGCTGGTCTCAATCCAACCCGCACTGCGGGCTGCCCAGCGCCTTCAGTCCGATTGCCTTCCAGAGCCGCTCACACCGAGACCTCTGGATTGCTCGACAGCTCAGGTCTGAACGACGCTGCAGGTCCTGCTGTAACAACAGCACACGGGTGCCCTTAGCAAAGCTTTTTGGAAACACATCGTGCTGCCACGGCTTAAATCAGCTGGAGGCTTTCAGCGTCAACCGATTTGAAGCTCATCCCACAGAGGATGCGATAAGCAGGACACCTTTATGCCACTGGCGTTCCCGTGGCTACACAAGTAGAGATGTGATTTCTAATATTTCTGCTCCTCTGGGCTTTGAGCGCACGTGCACACAAATACATAAAGCATGCCTGGGGAAGAAAGCAAGCTGAAAATCTTGTGTCTTACTTCTGTGGCCACAGGGGAAAAATGAAAGATGGCATGTTCTTTAACAAGCACAGTGACGTATCTAGGGCAGAACAGAGCTTTCTTCAGCCTTATTCTTCGGAGCAGCAATGCTTCCGAGCTGGCTGCTTGAGGAACAGAACATTGGAGGGAAAGCAGAGAGTTGCACAGTGATGATTTAGTCCCTAATGAGCATTTTTTCCTCTCTATTATCTCTCAAGGTAATAGCGATAAGTTGATTTTGGCATTACAAACTAATTCTGCCTGCTAGTGGCTTCTTTCATTAGAGAAAAAAACAAATGAACAAACAAACAAACAAAAAAACATCCACCTTAGCTTCTGGAAATTCTTTCTGAGTTATGTACAAATGGTAAAGCAAGGGGTAGAAATTAAAACGAAGTAATGCATACAGCAAATGAGCTCCAACAGTCGCACCAAAGGAAGATTTAACAGAAGGCAGTCTGCAAAGACAGTGAGCAAGCTCATGCCCCTGCAGAGTACTGCTCTGCAGCATTTACCCTCAAAGTCTCTAAAATATGGAGTATGTAACGTTAATACCACCCTGTTTAGATGCTACTAGTCTGCACCATTCCACCTACAAGCACGTTTCCCCAGAAGCACAGAACTTGCTGCCTCTTTCTACCCGTGGCAGATTCCCAAATAACAAATATTACCCCAGCAAAAATAAGGGGGGAACTTATTTAAACTAACTGCACCAGAAAATTGTTGAAATCCGCGTGAATTTGGTAGCCGTCTGCAGGACTGAGGCGGTAAGGAGGAGAGCATGTGCTGAATACGTACCCGTCCCTTCCCAGGGTGGCAGTCACAGTCAGGAGCCCCAGCCACCAAGATATTTCAGCATTCCTACCAAGTGAGCTGTATTTCAACACTACTGTGATAACAAATACAAACCCTCGGATGCCAAGGTTTGGAGGCTGGTTTAAGGGCTTGTTTACTCTGGAATTTGGTTGCTGTTCCCAAGGAAGCAGACCTTCCATTGATAAATACTGATAAACAAGAGATACGGAGCAAGAGGCACTATTGACTGCTAGATAGAGCGGCCTGGATACGGTAAATCCCTGAGTTACTGATTACCAAATCCTGAGACAGCAAGGCAAATAATGTATTAGTCTACATATTTCCTATGTCTTTTACTCCCCCATTCAGGCATTCAGTAGTAGTTATGCTCACATACATGATGCCACAGGAGATGGTCCTCGTGCCTGACGCAGCACAGCCATTTTTCTGCACTTCCATACCCACAGACATGGCTAAATTCCCTCCCTGAGACGCAGGTAACAGGGCTGGCATTCCTAGAAATACTCGTCAGTCAGGCATCAGCAAGCACCCTGTTATTCCCTGCGATCACACATCAATCCCTGCCCGAGGGCCAGCAGTGCACGTCAGGGGTAGATGAGCACAGAGAGGCGTGACAACAGGCAGCAATATCAGCCAGCGTGCCAGGAAGGCTCGGAGTACTGAAAGCAAGTTAAAAACACGAGAAGAATGAGATAGTGGCTTTAGTTAGCCAACTACAGCTGGCGAATCAAACCAGCACCAGATAACAAAGCATCAAGACATGTTTAGGGAAAAGGTTTTTTTTTTCCCCCCGCTTTAGCACATCCCACTGCACACCTGCTTTCTCACCACTGAAGTCACTTATTGTTACAGCAGCATCTCACTCAGTGGCAAATGTTTCATCACTTCTGTTATTCTGGGGAAGCCAGAGCCGTAACTCAAAGTTGTCTCCAGCCAAATTCAGAGTGTTTCATCCTACATGCTGCACGCACAGAAGTTTAATCACTAGAAAACAGGATGCACATTAATATACACCAGTGCCTTTAGCATCTTATTTTGTGGCTTCATGCATACTGAAGTATGGCTTTTATTCTGCAGTGATTTTGTATTATTAAGTATTTTGTAAATAAAAATGGGTACGTACGCAACAGTCACTTCCCAGACCCCCAGTAAGGACATGACCAGCCCCACCACAGCTGGGCATAGAAAACAAGCCATGAAAGAGGTACGTCAAAACAAAATCCCAGTATCCGTGTCTGACAAGGTTAAAAACACTCTCTCCCCCATCTCTCATCATCTGGACCAAGAACCACCCCCGCCAAGTTACTTAGGTCTGCTCCTGATTTTGTACATGCTCAAATCCCCCCATCCCTTCTTGCACCAAGCGCACAGAAGCCGACAGAGGAGCTCAGCAGCTCGCCTCCTAGCTTTATTTGGTCCAATTGTCATTTGATTTATGCAGGCCAGAGAGCATGAAAAACAAAAGGTACAGCACCTGCAAAGCAGCACGGTAAGCAAATCTCCCTGACTTTGTTTACATTGTTTGCCTTGAAAGGAACACCTCGACCTACCTGCTGCTGCCCGGGCACTGAGCACCTCCCGAAACAAAGCGAACCCCGCGCACAGGTGGGCAGTGCCCGGGCACACGGCTCGCCTGTGCAACTTGTGGGCTTGCCGTCTCCTTTCTCCAGGTGACTTTCTGCCTGGGGTTCGGCTGGACGACAGCACGGGCAGAGCAGGGGCAGACACCAGCGTGCAGCATCAGGCGCTGCAGGAGCTCGGCACGGGGCCAGACCTGCCCTGGGACTGTCAGTCCCAGCCAAGCCGATGAACATCCAGTGACAGTAATTACAGACAGAAAAATGCATTTATCAAAGTTGCAGCTTGCAGCTTTTTTTCCCAAAATAGGTACTCTGAAATTGCAACACCTCACATACTTGCTGTTTCAGCAGTGAAACCCTTATGACTTGAAATTATGCTCGAGTCTGAAGCTTTTTGGGATTTCTGCCTAACACAGCAAGAAACAGTTTTTGTGTTTCTTGTTTTTCAGTTTTGATGGCTCTCGTTTCCTAGACTCCAGGCGGGCAGTTTTGTTTTAAAAGCAACAGGCCCATTTGAGACACTTTTCTCTTTCATGGAACTTTACCTGAACTATTTTAGCCTGTTGCACTTCCACACGGCAGTTTCAGACACACAGCGTAGGAAATTGTTGGACTAGCTCCTAGACATCGCTTACACTATTTTAGAGGTCATTTTTGCTTCTGGACTCATGCTGCTGGATAACCAACAGCAGACCCACTGCTACAATAAAAACTCGTCTTTTCTGCTTGAGGGGAAATGTTGGCAGCTTACAGTAACAGAGCAGGAAAGCACGGGAACTTACACCCTGAATTCTAAGGAGGTTCCTTTTGTATCTAATGAAATGCTGTGTACATCTACGCGGCTTTTTGGAAGCAGAGGCAGGTTTATTCTGCCTACACTCTAAAGCAGAAGCAACGCATTTGTAGCACAGACCCAGGCCAGTAAGCAGTGCGAAGGAGCAGAAGTTAACCAGTTGTTCCTTGACCGATTAGCTCTTTCTCCAAGTGGTGATAAGCAACTGCCAGCTGAGGTCTGCAGTCTGAGGCAGCTATCGCGTGCACGTACTTCAGGCCAAATTGCGCGAAGCCTTTAGCCGCACAAGCAGGAGGGCATTGTAACCAAGGTGCCGGGGAGAACAAGGTGCAAAGACCACCACAAGGTGCTTTTTACATTAAATTTAGCTACTCTTAAGGGTCTTAGCCCGGAAGAGAAAAACAGTGCTGGATTTCCAGAGTCTTCTATCCAAGTCACATCACGGATTCAGTTACAACAGACTCGCATCCCCCTTACAGCTTATTCTGCACAACAAACCACATTTTCCCATGCCACCTACGAGATTTAAAGGATGTCATCACCTGCTTCAGCTTCTGTCTTTCTAGGCACTAATTTTTAGATTTCTCTTACTTTATCATTCATCCTACTAGGCTATTTTATTCAGCTACGGCACCTCACCACATCCTCAGTGGACAACTTTATGGACTAAGCCAGTACCCAATTTATTTGTTGCTCTGAACAGAAACCCTATACGATACCTGTAATACAAATCACTGGTTACCACCTGGTGTTACTGACAGATTTTTATATAAGAAACATTGAATCTGGAGAAGAGTCTTGCTTGGTATAAACTAGTTCCAGCCACGTTAGAAAAATAATGATAACACCCACCCAAACACCCCCCCTGGCCTTCCCTTCCCCATGAATTCGCACAGTATTTCACTTGTGCCTGGATATCGCCTGCACATCTGGAAGAATCCCTTTTGAATGCAAGAGCTCAAACAAACACTCGTTCCACGTCTGTTAGCTCAGCAGACACAAAAGGGTAAAGGACATCTACATGTAAGTGCAATCCAGGGCATGAAGAACCAACATCTTTTTCAGTTCTTACAGTTACTAAAGCCAACCGACTGATTTTTCCTGGATCCAAATGGATTTTTTTTTTTAACCAGACCATTCCGACTGACCTGTAACTGCAAGGATGCACGTACAAAATGACAACGTCACCCCAGAAAGCTCTAAAGATAAATGAAAGCAGATTATTATTAGCATAAATTTGTCCTCTGTGGGCGCATTTGCCAACAGATTTTTTCATGGTGACGTGCACTCACTTAAGCAGCTGTAAGACCCCCTCCTTGTTGACTTGCCTTGACTCTTACTCCCAGGCAGTGCCAGCTGCAGCAGACAGCTGCCTGCTGCCCCCCTTAACTGCAGCAAGGGGGGATTCTCTGCTGCCCACTCGCTTCAAGCGAGCACAGAGGGATGGGACTTCCCATATTCCTCAAGGAGGTGGCAGCATTGTCATCACATGCTAGGATAAAAATTCTTTCCTTCCACTGCCGCTCATAGCCGCTGCGTTATTTAGACTGGAATAATGAGATGTGTCGAGATTTAATTCAATAACAGAACAAAAAGCACAGGCTATTTACAGGCTAGCCACAAACATAAACAGTTTATAGTCCAACCCCATATAATTTAGAGGTAACAAAAACCAGCCAAATGCTAGGGATAAGTCTGTGAAGATGCCCCATGCCCTCCATGCTCCCCCCACATACAAAAATGACCTGGGCATGGCCAAATAACCTAACAGTTGTGAGACACATCAGAGCAGCATCTGAATGATCATGGGTTTCCAGGCTGTACAAGGAAGATGTGCACGCACTCCTTTTCTCCTTGTGACCCTAAAGGTGACTGTAAAGCGTTCCAACGCTTCCAGCGAGGCAGAGGCAGTCACTCCATCCCTGGGGTCGGGGCTGTCCCACACAGCTCGCCTTGCCAACCTGCAGGTCGGGGACCTGGTCCCGGGGGCTAAGGGTCAGCTTACCTCCTCGAGGGGCTCGTTTCAACAAGCCCCAGATAACTACCCGTAAGATTTGCTGTTGTGATTAGACGTTTAATGATAAGAGTCTGTTAAGATATTAGGAAAGTTCACGACAGAAGAACAATCAGTGGAACAAGTTTACTAAGTAGAATTGTTAGGAAAGCTTTATAAAGTACATTTTGCATAAGTTTACCAAAGTGGCTGCATTACTGGCTCTCAATTCACTGAGAATCTTTATTCAAATCCATCACCTGTTTAAACAAACAGTTTATTGAACTACAGTACACAACGTTATTTGACAGGATCAATAACAAGAGAGGCATTAGTGATGTAGCAGTCCTTATCGTGACAAACATTAAAAGTTTCTCTCAGAAACCCAGCGGGCAGCCCAACGAGATGCTGTCACTAGCATTTTAGGAACGTATTTTTAAAGGATTCCACGGGAAGAAAGAGACCCAGAGGAGGAAAGGCATCCAGAGCTCCCCGCGAAGAGAAGACCCCGAGCCCCAGAGCCAGGGGCAGCCCCGGCACCCCTCCGTCCTGAGCAGGGCACGAAGCAGCCCGATGCCCGGGGGTGCCGGAGTTAGCAAAAAAAGAAGGAAAACCCTCTCCTTTCCCCTTCCTTCTGGGGCAAGGCGGGGGGGAGGAAGGCTGTTACCCAGCAGCAGGAACGAGAAGATCCACTGCAGCACGGCGACCGTCTGGATCCTCCTCTTCAGGGGGACGTTGACGGGGGCGAAGCGGAGCTCCATGCTCGGCGCACAGCACCGCGGGGCTCCGCACCGCCACCACCTGCCCCGGCCCGGGACGCGCCCCTCACGCCAACGGCCCGGGCGCGGCTCCGGCGGGCGGGGACGGGGAGGTGGCTCCGGGCACGGCTCCGGGAACGGGAACGGCTCGGGGCACGGCCCGGCCCCGCACCTGCAGCTCCCCCCTCAGCCGAGCCCCCGCTACCACCCCCCGGTGCCCTCGCAGGCCGGCCGCCTCACGATTAGGCAGCGCCCAGCTTCGTGTTTTTAACCCATAACACGCGCACACACACACCCCTCCCCAGGCATGCAGACGACGCAATTAACGAATAAAAGTAATTTATTTAAAACACACCCCCCCCATTCTCGGCCGCCCCCACCGGGCTCCAGCAGGCGGCAGCGCTGTGGCGAGCGGCCGCGCAGGCGCGGGGCGGGCCGGGGCGGGCCGGGGCGGGCCGGGTGCCGCCATGCCGACCGTCAGCGTGCGGCGGGAGCTGCTCTTCCAGGCGCTGGGCCGCAGCTACAGTGAGTGCGGGCACGGCCCCGGCGGGCTGCGGGGATCGGGGTGCGAGCACGGAGCCGGCACGGCCCGGCCGCGGCACCGGGGCACGGCCGCAGGGCGGCCCCGCCGGCCCGGGCCTCTCGCCGGCTGGCCGGGCACGGGCGGAACCGGGCGATCCCACGGCGTGGTTTATAGGGGCCGCTTCGGGAGCGGGTCGGGGCGGGCGGGTGCTGCCCGAGCGGGGCGGTGTGACGGCGGGGCTCCCCGCAGGGCTCCTCGGCCTCCGCCTGACAGCCGGCCCGGCCCGGAGCGAGGGGCTGCCGCCACAGGGGGCCCCGCGGCGCCCTCGTGTCCCCGTGCCTGTCCGGGCCGGGGTGGCTCCGGCCCGCAGCCGAGCAGCTGGCAGCAGAGGTGGGCCCTGACGCTCAGAGCCCCTCGCTGTGACCGTGGAAATAACGTGTCCATAAATACGCTACCTGCTAAAGAAACTGCTACTCGGATGCAAACAAACCAAATTCTTCACGCCACTTGCGCCCCCCGTTTCAAAATGGTCTGTTATCTCCTTAGAAAACGTTCAAAGTAAACGCAACAAAATTTAGTGTTAGAGTTCTGAGCTCTGCTTGTAAGCCAAAACTCACTTCTTTCCCACCCCCCCACAGCTGATGAAGAATTTGATGAGCTTTGCTTTGAGTTTGGTCTGGAGCTCGATGACATTGTAAGTAATGTTTTTGTTACTTGATCGGTAGGTGGAGCAGAATGACAGCATATATACTTGGGAAGAGCCTGTGCTGCGTATTGCCACCGGATTCCCCAGGATAGTGCTGGACAATGCCCTCCACTATGCACCAAAAACAAATCTAGGCAAGGTCTGGAGGGGACCATGCCTGTGGGGCTGTTCTGAAAAAGTGATGTGGACAGGACTTCAGCGTCCCCTTTAACCTGCACAATCCCTCAGCAATATTGCAGCAAGGTTTTAAACCTGAAACGTTCTCATATATCTTTGTAGCACAGTCCAGAGTATGTAACACATACCTTCAGGGTCTGGTATAAAACATTATTGTAACAGATTGTATTAACACAGGTGGCTTGAAAAAGAGACCCCAAAAATTACTGCTTCAGGGGGCAAGAGACCCCAGTGTGGCATAGTGCTACAGTTTGTGAAGGCTGGCAGTCTGTTGACAAATAATTTGTTTAATTTAGCAGCATGAATATGGCCACAAGGCAAATATGGCAAATATTAAACATATTCACAAGATCTTACTGGCTGTGTTTTGTATGCATTTTTGTGTGCAATACCACAAGAATGCTTGCCCTGGACATTCTATTTCCTGAGTTGTAACGCATGTACATTTCAGGTTTTGAACTAGATTCTATACTTGTGAAAGTTTGCCGACCCTCTTGCTTGTATCAACATAAATCTTGTTCCAGTGGACCCCATTCTGGTTTTGCTTTTTGAATTAAATTAGCTGCTCTTTTAACTAGGTTTTTCAAAAGACATCTAACCACTATATGTTATGCTGTATTTCAGAATCACCCAGATAATACCAATCTTTCCTGATCTGTAGCCGTAAATAAGGTCCCAGTTCCCAACTGGGATCTGCTAGCCTGCAGACTCATGCTTCTATCTCTGTTTTAACAATTCAAATTCTAATAGTGATTATTTTTCTTTTGATATGTTGCATTACAATCTTTACATCTGAGAAAGATATTGATTTTATTTTTGATACTTGGCATGTGTACTTTGATTTAATAGTTCTTCCTTTTATGTTATCTCACTATCATAGTGCTGTCAATGATAAGATATTTCAGGTTAAAAACCTTTTTTTTGCTTAATTTCAGACATCCGAGAAAGACATTATAAGTAAAGAAAAAGGTGAAGGAAAGGCAGAGGGTGCATCTGACACTGTTCTCTATAAAATTGATGTTCCTGCCAATCGATATGATCTTCTTTGCCTCGAAGGGTTGGTCAGAGGACTGCAGGTCTTTAAAGAAAGGTAACAGAGTTGTGAGATTTTTGTGTGTTTTGTTACTTGTTTGAATACGCGTCCATTCCTGGTCAATAACCTTGCCACTTGACTGGATTTTGAGGACTGTCTGAGGTATAGGTAGCTGGATTTGTCAGATGTCCATACGCTTCCCTGTTGTTTCTCTGGAGAGGGCCTGTTACATACTTGTAAGAGACTAGACTAGAATCTTGTTACATTTTGGGTCTGTTCTACATTTTTTTCAACTGCTGTTCCAGTTGATACTCATCCTCTGTAAACAACGCCTGCAGAGGCACTTTGTTGTGCTCCTCTGTAATAAATAATGATACAAATAATTTATTTCACTTTTCTGCTATAACTTCATCTTCATGAAGGCATCCTTTCTATTCTAGTTATCTGTCTACTATTCAATAGAAAACTTAATGTTTATGCAGCATAAATAAAACCTACACGCCCAAATCCTAATGTCCAGAACCAGGACAATTGCTAACAAAATTTTCTACATATAGTTGTTGCCACATTTCTAATTTTCCTGCATTTTGCAAATATTGTGTTTTCCAGTTACAGACTTACTTCTTTTTTTATTCTAGGATAAATCTCCCTAGGTATGAAAAGATAATACCTGCTAAAGGTGAAGGTCAGAGGCTGATTATCACTGAAGAGGTAAAAGTGTTTACTGTACTGTGGTAGATTTATTGAACATTTCTCAACCACGAAGATAGCTATGAAATTGATTATCAGGACTAATTTTATAACAGCAGTGAGACTGAAAATCTTATTTGCAGAACAAGAGCTAAAGAAATTTTTAATATTTCTACTCAATGCGATTTATTTATAGGGAAGGGGGGTGGGGAGGAACAGACAAATTTTTCTGGGTGAATTTAGTAGCAGGTCAAATCAAAGTTTCAGGTAGTCGGATTGCATTTCCCTTCTGGGCTATTACAGGGTACATTGAAAACCTCATTGCCTCTACCAGACTTGGAGTTGTTTTATCTTTTTTTTTTTTTTCCTTGGATTTGTAATGTATTTTCATGATTTTTCATTTTGATTACTACTTTATAAAAGAGGATTTTATGAAGGAAAGGGCACATTTCATCAGTTTAAGTTTTGTATATTGTGTACTGGAAATTCATCATCTGTTGCAGACTGCCAAAGTCCGGCCTCATGCTGTAGCTGCGGTTCTTCGTAACATAACTTTTACCAAAGACCGTTATGACAGTTTCATTGACCTCCAAGAAAAGCTACACCAGAATATTTGCAGGTTAGTGCTTAAAGTAGCATATAGCATTTGTGTATGATTTGATCGCATTAAGATTTCACAGGCCTGTTGGGGAGAAACATTATATTGATATTCATGCTAAGGGAAATCTTTTAGAACAGCTCTCTTAATCCTTCTCATTTCCTTCCCTGTTTCTGCCTGTTCTCAGTACATTTCAGCATAAATAGCTGCTACATTTTCTGCAACAGCTGAGGAAAAATCCGTTTGCAGTAGTCCTACTGGAGATGCCTTTGACTGTTGTGTGGGTTGTTAACCTTTGTATCTCGTCAGTAGCATGCAGAGTGAAATCAATTTCTAGGCTTCTCAACGCTGCCCATCCACTTTCTTCAGTAAGATCTATGAATGTACAGGAATATTGAGCATCATAACATTATCTCAAGTGAACTCCAGCTCTTACTAGTAAAGTCATTATTTTGCCTTTTTTCTCTAGGAGAAGAGCATTAGTAGCAATAGGTACCCATGACTTGGACACCATTGCTGGTCCATTTACTTTTACGGCTAAAGCACCTTCTGAAATTAAATTCAAGCCCTTGAACCAATCTCAGGAATACACAGCTCCACAAATGATGGATCTGTATAGGGTAAGTGTCATTTTTCAGAGCTGCTGTGCTAAAGACAGGAAGCTAAGTTTCCAAGCATTTACATCTTGTTTACCCCTGGCATTAAGGGTTGTTCTAACAAGAGAAACCCAGCCATCTTCTGTACCTTCAGCCAATGAACGTTCCACATTTTGGTTACTCAGGAGAAATGCATGGTAATACTTAAATTATATTGCCCATGAAAGGTATATCATGTTGTTTGATGTCGAAACGTAACACTTAAAATAGTGAAATTGACGTTAGCCTCCCAATTTATCAACACAAAGATTGCTTTTCGTGATACTCTTCATAGTACTGTAAAAGGTTTATATATTTGCCTTTACTGTGAAGATATTCACTGTACAAAGCTGAGATAAAAAGTGGATGTAAATAATATTTTTACATTTTTTAATATTTTAAATAATATTATTATTTATTTTAATTGGGCCAACTTACTTGGTGGCAACATTAAATTATTTACCCAGCTACCTACTATGCAGGTGTAGCACTGCTCTTGGCCCAGTATCCTGATGAAACCAGGTAAGCATTAGGAAAAGATTCTAACTGGTCTAATTTTACAGTATTTATATAAGCCACTTTAAACATCAGTACTTCAAACTGATACTATTATTAAAATATAGAGCTCTGTTGGAGCATACATACAGAGGGAAAAGAAACTCTCAAAGATATCTGACTGAAGGCAAGTGAAAGCTAGAAAATGAGGCATCAGACAGACTAAAAGTAAACTATTTTTGGTAGAGCATATACGCATGTCATTGGAACAGATGCAAATTTTGAATCAAATTTAAGTGTAAACATGTCAATATTCAGCAATTCATCATTAAAAGTGTCATAGTGAACATTTTTAGCAGTTCTAAGGAATGTTCTGATAAACTAAGGATGGGTGCTTGTGGGTTTGGCAGTAGAAGATCTGCTGTGGTGAACAAGGGCATTGTTTGGGTAGCATGTGTTATGCATTTTTGAGAGAAACCTTAAATAAATAAAAATTATTTAATATTTTTGAAGAAAACAAAACAAGCTCTGTGGTTTCCAAGTTTTCCTGCTTTTGACAGCAAATAGCTTTTGCTAGTGAAGTACCTAGATGTAAGCCCAATCCTGCCGTCTTGAAAAATTCCCATGAATGTCTCAGTAGAGGACTGTGGTAGAATGGAAAATCTGTATTTGAGCTATTGTGAAATTTAGGGTCATGCTTTATTTCTCCAGACTGACAGCCATCTTCGACACTACTTACACCTGATTGAAAACAAACCGCTTTATCCTGTCATATATGACAGCAATGGGGTTGTTCTGTCCATGCCACCAATCATCAATGGTAAGATTTCTTATGACCAGTTTGTACCGTTGCTGCTGTTCTGTGAGTCAGGGTGTCTCACAGAAACGTTAATGTGCAATATGGTTTATTTTCTTCTATTAAAATTGTTTCACTTATAACTTCACATGGAATTCTATGTTTCTTTTGGTTTAAACAAGGCCACATTTTTTGTTTCCTCGGGTTCCTAGTGTTCCTCTTTTCTCAGACAAGACAATGTAGAGGTCCCACTGCAAACCTCTGTGCTTAGTTTCTCATATCCTTCTACATTTTTATATTATAAACTCAAGATAAGTTCCTTGTGGTAGGAACCTTTGTTAGAAAAGCATCTTTTGTACCTAGACATGTTGTTCATTCATCAATGATTTAACTAAAAGAAATAAGAAATTATTTTGTAAACTGGTAACTAGAATAGTCTGCTTTGTAGTGTTCTAAATGGTTCCAGCAGGGATCTTTATCTACATCTTAAGCCCCGTGTATTTAGCAGCAGTGTGAAGCAGTTCTTGTGAACCCTTCTGGTGTCACAAGTAACTTCAAGAAGTCTTTAATGGGTTAAAAAAAAAAAATAAATTGGTCTAAACATTTTCTGCAGTGTTTCCAAACATGAGTTTCCTCTGAATGCAAAAGAAGCTTTGGGGTGATTTTAAAACAGTGTTTACTGAAACCAATTAATGACATGGCAAAAACTACTCTGTTAACAAAGAGATTTCGGTATATCTATACATCTATAGATAAATAGAGGTCAAAAATTAGTAACCATTTCCCTACAGTGACTGATAAAATCTGCAGGGATAATCTCATTGGATGTATTTTTCCTGAAGGTCCTTATCCAAGTCTTAAACAGCTAACCTAAATCATCTTAAAGGGCAGCTCAAATTCTGTGACAGAGTCTGGTAAGAACAACTGTTCTGAATTTGAAGGTGCTGTCAACAACTGTATCTGGTATCTGATCTTTCTCGGTTAGTCTTAGTCCAGCCTCAGTGTGTTCCACATATAAACATTGCACATTGTTTGCATTATATCAGAAAGGTTAAGCTAAAATTCTTAAAACTGTTTGTACTTTAAAGAGGAGTATTTGACAGAAGCTTCCAGGTTAATAACTCTTTTTAGACAGATAAGGAAATGTAAATATTTGCTTTGTTTTTTTCTTTTTTTTTTTTTCATTATCTACGAGTACTTAAATGAAAGGTTATATGGGCTTTGAAGTGAGTCCAGAAGAGCTGAGTACATTTCAGCTCTAAAGGGGTATAGCATCCTGAAAAGGGTGTACAGCATCCCTCCCTCCCTCAGTCTTCACCTCGCAGCTGTACCTGACTTTCTGTCAGCCTAGCTGTGACCTAGTTTCCCAGGTAGGAAACAGAAAAACAGAAGCTAAGTGACTTGTTTGGGATCAAAGGGAGCAAGAATGCATCTGTATATCTAGGCGTGTGCTTCCCTTTGCCTCCTGTGTGGTGCATCTGCAGCAGGGAATAGGGCAAGGAAAGGTGAGAAGGATGAAGGTTTTATTTGGCACCACCTCAAACAATTCTAGGACTGAGTGTGTCCACACCACTTGGTGACTAGCAGTGAAATTCTTCCAAGGTATGCACTGGACATCTACGCCTAACAGGCAGTATGAGGCAGACTTCTGTTCAGCCTCCTCACATAACTTGCCATTTACTAACAGAACCCCACTTTTTTAAGGAATTGACTACTGGGGACTTGGCATCCAATTTGTAAGGAAGACATTTGAGATGATGCCCCTACGTGCATTGTCTACCTTGCTTCTTCAAGATGCAAAAGTTTTGAGCGCATCAGTGATGTGGTGCAGGGCATACCTCACAACAGCAAGTACAGGCAAAAAACAAATCCGTGCTTAAAAGGAACCCATCCTATGCACTAGACCAATAATGCAGACAAAAGCCAGAGTAGCTCAGATGTCAGTTGAGAGCTTGGTTATTTGCAGAAGCAGCTATGGATGTTTATCAGTGTAAAACACCTTTTTTAAAAAAAACACTCCAATCTTCCCTATCCTTCTTATGCATGTTACAAAGGCAGATGTGTTGCCAAAGCCAGGAAAGGGAAGATGCTCTGGAAGTGAAGAACCACTCTACCACCAGCAGAGGGCTGCTATTCTGCTAGCTTGCTTGCTTTTTCAACTGGATACGGAGAGCAGCTGTGGATTTGTGTACCTTCCACTGTAGAGAGACAGCTGGGTCAGCAAGTCTGGTCTGCCTTTTCAGATAGAATGTGCTGTATTTTGGCCCTTCTTGATTTATAATTTGAAAATAGAAAGTGCTGCTTTTCTTGTAAGAATTTTGAGTGTTGATGCAGTAGACGGAGTGGTTTTTAAGCTGGGGAAGATGATGATCTTTTCTGCATCACAAAAGCTATCCGTGTCATTGCAAGATAGGTAATAACATTTCTTAATTTGTTACTCTTTTTTAGGAGATCATTCAAAAATAAGCCTAAACACCAGAAATGTTTTTGTTGAATGTACAGGCACAGATATGACAAAGGTAAATTAATCTTTTCTACTTTTGAGATGCTGTAACATCATTGTTTTCCCTTTGGGTAATAGTGCTCCAGTACAAAGGCCTGCAGTAGACAGGCATTTACAGAGCAGACGTCCCATTTCAAAGGGGCAGGATGCGTTGTGGGACTACATGGAATTCCCTCAAGAGGGTTTTAGACATGCTTTGTGGACAATATTGTGTTTTCAGTGGGCTTTGTTTTTACAGTGTCTTTATGATGACAGTATGTGTTCAGTTTGTACTAGAAAATATAAGTAAACTAGGTTTAGTTTTGTTTTTGAGCACTTTTTCTAAGTCTGAAAGGCTTTAAAAAGAGGAAAGTTCATTAAGACTGCTTACTTCGATGGAATACTCTTTGTAAAAAATCATTTAGTCTCCAACCTAAAATTTGGGCTGAGGGACGGAGAAGACTTTTTCTTCTTAGTTATCTTTTTCAAGCAGGGATGCTGTGCAAATAATTGTCAAATGGAAGTCCTTCCATATGCAAATTCTGTAACTCAAAGCTGAAGCATGAAAGCCCAGCGGTTATAATTGCCTATTCTTGAATATAGGTTGTGCATTCATTGATAGTTTCCCTAAAATGTGTACATTGATGCTTAAAAGCAAAAAATGCTTTTAATTTACCGAGCTACACAATGATGTGTTATTGATGCAAATTTGCATATTGGGGAATGGCTTCTGAGCAAACTAAAAAATAAATACTTATTTCTGCTGCTTACTTTGATAGTAAAAAAATACATGAAGAAAATTATACTGTGAGGTATCAAAAAACAACATTTGTAGATTGAGAAGTTGAGCTGAATCTCATGGTTATGTTCTATTATACTAATGTCTTAAAATATCAACTATTCACTGAAAAATTTTGCAAGTGAAACTAATTTAACAATATTTTCTTAAACAATGCACAATCCTCCAGCCTCTGCATTCTTCTCACTTGAACTTGAGTGAAGTAACTAAGTAAAATAAAGGTTTGAAATATGCAATTCCAGCTGGTAATAAAGATCTCTGTGTATCTTCAGAACAGTTTAACAAAAATGTACAAGTGCTTTAGAGCCTTGAAGAGCAAAGATTTCTATTTCTCTAGCTTTTTGTGTAAACATCTTTGCAGCAGAAACAAAGCGTTTCTTAAAATTTGGTCTGGTATTTTAGACTGCTAGGATTTGGGATTCTAAGTTACTAAACAGTGTAGAATTAACAGAACATAAGATTTTTTTTTTCCTTTTTTATTATACCTAGTCTTCAGTAGACGTAGAGGACAGATTTCAATGTGATTATCATCTTTATTTTGTAGGCAAAAATTGTTCTCGATACTATAGTCACGATGTTTAGTGAATATTGTGAGAAGCCATTCACGTGAGTATAAATCTCTAGTCAGACATTACGTTTGGGCCACATTTTAAAAAAACATTTTTAGTTCTGTTTTTCTGTCTCTCACAGTGTTGAAGCAGTAGAAGTAATTCTTCCTAATGGGAAGACCCACATCTATCCGGTAAGCATGGTGAGACGGTATCTTGCTATCCTCTGGGAAAGGATTTTATTTACGTGAAGTATAAGGGTGATATTATCAATATTATCATCTTTTCTGTAGAGGTAACGAGTGAGTCAGGGCCTTCTCTAACATGCCCCTCCCCCCCCCCCCCCCCCCCAAAAAAAAAAAAAAAGAACACAGTGCCTCAGTTTCCCCTTATGTTGAAAACTCATTCTGATGCTCCACTAATTTATGATGAGGTTAAAATAGTCTCACAGTTTGATACTCAAGAAAGAAGGCTAGGCTTTAAAGCTACGTCTGGTAACCACTACTGTGGGTTTACAGTTTATGGGATACAGACATTTTGAGAAACAAGCAGAGATTGCAATCAAATGTCATAATCTGTGTCTAAAGCCTTTAAAACCTACCTGTTCCATATCAGGAAAAAAGGAATGCAGAAAGAGGTCCTTCAGGCTGAAGCCAGTGGGCAGCTGAAATCAGCCTCAGCATAACTTATTATCAGATCAGGAAGCTTTAATACCTATGAGCTAAAATAACCTCTTAACACTGGATTTTTCAGTCCTTCATTTTACAGACTCCAACTATATAAAGGTCTGTTAGGCAATATGTTGACTACAAGCCCAGGTTTGCCTGAATTAGGGGTGCCCAGTATATCTCTGTGCAGTAACAGTCTTTTTAGGAGAACAAAAAAGCATAAGGAGAGCAATCCCTGCTGTTTCCTGGAAGTGACTGAAGACAGAGATCTGGTTGAGTTCATAACATTAGATGTATGAAGCAAGTACAAATTAATGAGAGAGAAAGAAACCTTTTTGTCATTGAGACTTTTTCTAGTCATATCTTAGCTCTTTCTTTTAACAATGGTAACTGCAGTCTTCAGAGGAAAGACCTAGAATCTAGGAGTAACATCCAGCAAAACAAATCACTGTACTAGGCAATGCAATTTCCCTACATAAAATAGAGAAAAAAAAAAATCACAGAGTTCTAGATGCTAAGGTTTTTATGGATTTGTTTATCTGGAAGTTTAGAAACACTTTACATACACAATAGCTTTCTATAGATACGTTACAAACTTCCTAGGTTAAATAATGGTAAACATTTCTGTGCCAATACAGAGGTAACAAGTTTTCCTTCCTTTTCCTCCAAAAAGTCATTTGATCTGTACTAGACTACACAGTCTCATGCATGACCACTCACTGCTTTAGGGCTTTGACTTAAGATGAACCGGTGACTGGAAACTTTCACAAACTCTGTTACTTTCATTTATCTGAAATTATCAGAAGTTTCGGTAACAGTGATTTCATGCTGCATTCAAACTCCTAGCCTAACTGAGAACAGCTTTTGCATCATGTACTGTAATATTATTTTCAAGAATCATGTTATCATAAAATACTGACGTCAACGTAATATTCCACACCTGTCTTCTGTGGATGACATTTGAGTATCACAGTTAGAAGAAACTAGATTAGCAAGATGTCAAAACTGAATCCTTTTAGAGGTAGCAAGGGTTGTGTATGCTGAAAAGCTTTCCCTTTCTTTTTAGGAACTGGCTTACCGAAAAGAGAAGGTGAAACCTGACCTCATTAACAAGAAGATAGGAATCAGGTGTGTTACTGCAAATAAAAGCTTTTTTTATTTAAGCATTAATCATGCAAAAGGTACTTAAACACTGATTACTCATTGTTTTAAAAATGTTTACACCATGATTTTGAATCTATGAAAAAATTCTGGGGTTAACTTTGGTAATTAGATCAACTCTGTAGGAATTGCTTCGCTGTTTTCAAAAAAGGGGAATGGTTCTTCATGGCCTCACCCAACTGTTAAGAAGTAAAGGAAAATGACTGTCTTGGAGTCAGAATCTGAGCTGGTTTTATTGGAATGCTGAGTTTACGTACGGTCTGTAAAGCACTTAGAGATTATTCAGGAAATAAGGCAACATAGCAGAAACACTGATTGCTTTAAAAAGTATAGTGTAAGATCGGTAAATTACTACTCTCTTGTTTTGTTTCAGTGAAACTCCATCAAGCCTTGCAAAGCTGCTGACTAGGATGTGTTTGAAGTCACACGTCATAGGGAATGGGAACAATATAGAGATTGAAATCCCTCCTACCCGAGCGGACATTATCCATGCATGTGATATCGTAGAAGATGCAGCAATAGCTTATGGTTATAACAACATTCAGATGACTATTCCGAAAACGTACACCATAGCTAATCAAGTAAGATTGCCCCTTCAAATAAGCGCTCTGTTGTCAGTAAATGACTAGTGCATGCCAGAAGGGCTTTGGGGAAAACAGAACCTAGGAATTAAATATTTTGACATGCTTTGCCTTGAGAAGTATTTACCATGGATAGGATACAAAACAGATGCCCCACTGATTTGAATAAGTCCAAGACCAGTGGTCGTTGGTACTTGAAAAAAGACAGGGTTTAAGCAGGGAGCCCATATTAAATCTCTAATTGGGAGATTCATTTCCTCAGGCAAGCCTAAAGGCAGCTGGCTGATGCTTTCAAAAATGTTAAGCACACAAGCAGAGTACCTCCCCAGTGAATTCACCATAATGTGCCAGGCAGAATCACCTCGGGAAAGAACAGAAGAGTGTTTTTAGATGGAAGTGAAACACTGTTTTTTGTTTCATTTTAGCTCCCCCTCAATAAGCTCACAGAACTTCTGAGACTGGACTTGGCGGCTGCTGGATTCACTGAAGCACTCACTTTTGCCCTGGTATATTGTATTGATTTAACATTTTCTTACTTGCATGTTTGAAAGGCAATGCACAAAAACTGTAGAGGGCAGTTGAGACTATGCTGTTGTATAAATGTACCAGTATTATTTCTTACTGTTTTAAGCAGGTGACTGCTTACTAGTGCTTTGGAATTATAGTGTAGTATTTTGTGAGTTTGTAAGTCAGAGAAATTGAGTAAGTCACTGCTAATGTGGCATGCAATTCTACGTATAAAGGCAAAAATAGTTGCTAAAGTACTGCTTTTAGTTTAACTTGACAGTATGAAATTGTAAGACAGCAACTCTCTTTAGAGATTTTGATCCCCCAATGTGAAATTCATCATAGCTTGATAATCTGGAAAACAATTTATCAAAACTTAGTAATTTCTGGTGGATATTACTGCAGTTCAGAGATGGCACTTTCTATTTGTCTCTTCCCACTACTGTCACCTGCCCATGATTCCTTGGATTAGATACCAAGTTGATATATAATTATTCAGTCAGAGTTTATTTTAAGAATCCCTGTAGGCGCTATATAATGCAGACTAAGGAATCGCAAGTGAAGTTTTGATAACGTACTCAAAGATTTTAAGATACGGTGATGCAGGCTCCTAAAACATTTGCATGCATTTGAAAAGCTTAGGCATTGCAACTGAGGTTGGTAATCCAAATGGATCACATAAAATTTTAACACCTTCACATTTTATGGAGCTTAAAATGCAAAATTTGCAGTTACTCTAAAGCCTGAAAAATGTATTTCAGTTTTAATATTTTATTACTCGTTAAACGTTACTCATTTAAGAAATAAGTCAATAATAACTGATGTTACTTCGTGTAGTGCTACTATTTGACTAAGATTACCTATGGTAGTAACATCTTGGGGAACTACAGTGTAAAACATGGTCAAACTCTTATAATTCACAGCATAAGCAAAAGTCTCCATATAATTCCTTTTTTGTTTCAGCATTGAATACTAAGTATGCTCAAAAACGTTGAGTATATTTTATTGCTACATTAGAGAACATTTATGAACTGCCACAGCAGAAGATCAGGCAGTGTATTATTTTATCACATTACATATTGTATTTTTGCTATGGCACGCTTATGCTACAACATTCTGTAACCCTGTGCTGCTGTATGACAAGCACTGCTTCCATATTTGTGAATGTAATCCTAGTTTTGGTTTGAGCCCTGAATTATCACTCCTACAGAGTAACATTGCTTTCTGTGGGGGCTTCGAATTTAGCCAAAATGCACTTAGTTGCATCATAGTAACATACTGTAGTTTAGATACACCTAAGGTCAGCGTTCATTTAAGATTTTCTTTTTTAGTCAATAATCTACTCTTTCAGATGTTATCATCTGCTCGTTTTCCTCACATTTAGACTATCAACACGCTTCTCGGAATGCTGCCAGGCAAAGGGAGACTGCAGTATACTGGCAAATCCTCAATTACATGCCTAGTCTGCCGTTGGTTTCTTTATGCATTAATAAAGCTATAAATTCTGAAAATTTGCAGTGTGGATCTTATCAGTCGCATCTGTTGCTGTATGTGCACAGACACTGAGCCTGATAAAGTGCATGTGTATCGCTTTACTGATCGGCTTAAAACTACACCTGGAGAATATGGACTTGAAAAATATTCCAGCTCAGAAAAACAAAAACAGAGCTATGAGAATCTTACATAGCTATGAAAATTGAAGACTTAGACATATGACCCTTTTTTTTTTTGAGATAGTACTTTCCGTCAGTAGCCCCAAAGGGATTGTTTTCTTTGTGAGAAAGCTTGGGTGCCATTCCTGTACTATTTTCTGAATAAGGTATTTTTTCCACTGCAGGTCAGCCTCTGACAGCAAATTATGACAGGAGCTTAAATAAACACTACTTTTTTTAACTAGCTTTATTTTGGTTAGTAATTAACATTTGTAGATAAACCAGTTTGCCTACCTTGTCTCAGACTGGGCCTCAATTTGTATTATAAGAGGGTGTTGTACATGAGGGCCTCAGCGCAACAGCTATGCTTGTGTTGTTCATCATAGGTGTCAAGTTTTGTCATGGGCTCACTGTCTGTTTTAACTATTTGACCTTGGTTTTTTTCTTTCATCTCTCAGTGTTCTCAAGAAGACATTGCGGATAAACTTGGCACAGACATCTCTACAACAAAAGCAGTACACATAGCAAACCCCAAAACTGCAGAATTTCAGGTGAAGTAACTTAATTCAGGTCAAGTTTGGAAGCAACAGTGTCACAGATTCTATGTATTAAGAGGAAAGAAAGGAACTAACAGAAAACAATTTACAGAGCTATGGAGCTACTTTTTCTTGCAAAGAGGATGTGGGTATTTATGCACTAACCTTGCTAGCAGTCATCTTCTCTTACGCCTTCACTAAGAAATAACTTAGTGTGAAACACCATTAGGTTTTCAGTGAAGTAAAATACCATATTCAGTACGATGGCAGGTAGCACAACTGAGCTATCTTATTACAGAAAATTCCACCCAGATTATTGATCAACACCTGCATTTAGAAAAGCTAGTTAAGTATAAATAGAAATATTGGAGCTGCAGTTACCTTCTGAGCTCTGAATTGGGAAGGTTGTTTTTTTTCAAAGTAGCTGTTATCACACTTACTTTTTTTTCTGGATATGTGTGTGTGTGTGTGTGTGTATATATAGTAGAGCTTCTTTTTTGAATCTGAAATTTATCAGTGATGTGAATACATGAATATTTGATTGGGAAGATGGACCTCAGGTTAATTTTGAAAGCATCTGTTTATCTTTGAAATCTGCTCCAGAGTCAAATAAGCAGGGGATTTTTACTACTGTATTTATCATCATACTTGTTTTATTTCAAATAATTATCCAAATATGGTAACTGTCAGTGATACTCTGGTAACATTCCTTCTGCTTTTCCTTGGTGATCCTGAGAGGATCCATCTGAACAGAGGCAAACAAACGCATTTATCTGTACCTGAGGTCATCATGAGAAATTATCTTTTTGTCAGGGGAGATGAGTCAGCACTTACAAGTAGTGACAGTTCAGGAAGTGTTTTGCTGTCAGACACACAGTCTGATTTTTTGGGTTGACCTTTGGGGACCCAGGAATTGGACTCGATGATCTCTGTGGGTCCCTTCCAACTCGGGATATTCTATGATTTGGCTTATAGGGAAAGTGACTAGACATTATGAGATCTGTAAAATAAATGGAAAACATTTTTGAGGCATATTTTGTTTCTAACCTAAGAAATACAAAGGTAAACACTTTATAGAAAGGCTTAGGGTTTCAGTAAACTGAGGTATCTTCCTCCCAAGAGCTCTGGTGAGTCTGATTTCTCTGAATATCAGAGATACCTTTCCAGGTCTTTCCTCTAATGGTAAAAACATGCTTCTGCTGTAAAAAACATTCTAATTAAGGAACGTAATTTTGGGGTAACTTCATGTATTTTCTGTTCTACTTGCTACCGCAACTAAACAGTCCTATAAAGCCACAGCCATAAGGTGTTTAGACTATTATCACCTGTTTGTATATATCATTTTGCATGGTAATTACAACTGCTCAATACAGAACGCACCACAAACATAAAAGGCACTGACCAAGAACAAAAACAGCTCACGCATACGGTCTTCCAGGCTATACCGTACAAAGAACATACAGAGAATGTACATTTTCAGTTTTAATAATTCTAAAACAAAGATGATGAAGCATGAGAGATTAGTACAGTATTTGCACCTGACTACTGAATTCTGGCAAAACATTAAGAAACGTAGCATGAGCTATTTTTGCTATGTATTTCACTTGCAGCATCCGTGTTTGTCCTGCAGGTGGCACGTACTACCCTCCTTCCTGGGCTACTGAAAACTATTGCTGCTAACCGAAAGATGCCCTTGCCTTTAAAGCTCTTTGAGATTTCCGACATTGTAGTAAAAGATCCTAGTAAAGGTAAGAAAAACTTCCTCAGCATTTGGAACTCTTAAACTTCTTCTTTGAAAGGATTGTAGCCCAGGTTAGTTTCAGAAGCTTTCTGAGAAACTGGTTAAGGTTACCGTTGTACGAGTTTGGGAAAAATTAGGAATTTCCAGCAGAATGATACCTATGAGAGTAGATCCAGCTTTTTAAAGAAAAAGAATGACTAAGAACTGCAGGGTCAGCTTGACCTGGACCCCAAGTAAGTTCCCAGATGGCAGCACTGGGTTTGTCTGCAACACTGTTCTACTGGTACAACACCCAGAGGAACAGAAGGGGGATTGATTTGACATAATCAGTTACAGTCCCGAGACCTTATTCGTTATGGCTGTATTGCATCTTTCCTAGCAATGCTGTTTACTCCAATAGCCAGTGGTCAGGTACACACTGCAGCTACTGGAGGACTTCGTGTCCAGGGACTGCAAGGGGGCTGCTCCAGCTGGTAGCCCTGACTGACTGCTTCCACTGTCAGGGAGCCCAGCTGTGCATACCAGGATAAACTCAAGGCAATTTTACACCAAAAAGAACCTGCTCTAAACATATCTAAGGTATGTTGCTATTGGAGTACTAGAGCCTGCTTTTAAACTGCTGCAGTCTCAAAGAAGTGCAGTGTTGCCAGTTGAAAAGCAAAACGTCTTGAGTCAGGGAATGGCAGGTTATATTTGCAGACTGATTCTAATCTGGAGAACTATAGCTCAAAACCATGGGTGTCAGTGCAGTTATCTTACCAACCAATTATCTTATCCAACCTTAATGATTCTGTGGTCTATCTTAACATGAATCCCCTTTCCATCACCTTGAAACAGGATTGCTAGTAGTTGTTCCCTAAACTTGTGTGCTGGAATATTGACAACCAATACAAAGAACCGGATTTGTAGCACGCACACTGGGTAAAGAACAGAGCAAGTCTTTGTATAAAAATGTATAAATAAACAAAAAGCCCAACAGTATAAAATTTCCCCACTCGTGCATAAAAAGATTTTCCTTATCTTTCCTTTTCATCCAACTATGCTAAGAAAGCATGGCTGCCTTTGAACTGCTCTGTAACGTTAATTATTTACATGAAACAGCAAAGGCAGCTAGATCACTTTTCAAAAGCTTCAGTGAAAGCCTTCCTGTGCGATGGGGCCTCTGTGCACTGATTTCACTGTACAGTATCAAAATTTCAGACTATCTTTATCAGGAAGAATGTACCAAAGTAAAATGAAATATAAAAATGGATTTTTAAAATAATAACCATTTTTCTAAAGAAATGTACCGATTCCTTTTTATCTGGTATACCATAACCATGGTATACCAAGGGAAAAAGAGTGCACAGCTACAGTTCTTGGGAGTACGTGCTTGTACAGTAAGTCACAACTTGGGATGAAATTTTGCCTGTCAGCGGAAAAGGCTGACATTACTTTAAATTCAGCAGCAGAAACGGTTTTGTTGTTTCATTATCTGGTTTCAGATTTTAGCAGTTGTGTTTAAGGTATCTGGGATCTGCAAAACAAAGGTTTATATAAGGCATAAACAGAATGGCAAGTAAATTGCTTTGGTGATGAATTTAATTTGCAGATTACTTTTTTTTTAAAAAAAAAAAAAAGGGAAAAAAGCCTTGCCAAGCTAAACAAGCAGTTTTAGGAAAACATGTACCTTTTTTTTTTAGTTAAATACAAACATTTTGGTGCTGCAGTTCATTCCTTGTTGGGGGGCATAAGTTAGCTGAAGTGCCAAAAACTTGGTACAGATGGCAGAATAGCATTAGCATTCCTCAGAACCAAGAGTGGGGCTATTTATCTTGGAATAAGGAGCATGTTTATCCTGGCTTTATAAAATTTGCAAGTTAAATTGATTACTTTTATTTTGTTCATGTTAATTGCAGCTCTTGAAAGCTTTCATTTATGTGGATGGCTGCTTCACAATTTTGTAGCGTACTTCATTTTGTTGGGAATCGCTGCAACATGTAAGAAACACTTCTGAGGCCGCAGCTTTGTACCCTGTGCTCCTAGGCAGCCCGCTCATGGGCTGAGAACTTGCAGGCTGCGAACAATATCTAAAATTGTTTTAATGGAGTCTGTAGAATGACTACTGTTTTTCCCAAACTTTGAAAATTAAACTTGCCTAATGAATAGTTTGAAAGGGAAGGGGAGAAAGAAATAACTGGTAACTGCAAACGCTGAAAAATGTGGGATTGTCCTCTCACATATGGAATGAGATTTCCTGCAGAAGGCTTATGTCATCAGACTGACTAATTTAATTTTATTATTTCATGATTTTGGCATGCAGAATTTCCAATTAATAATGTAAGAAGTATGAGTCAAAAGTGTACTGACATTAACTGCATTTGAAATGGCATCTTGTAGTCATTCATGTGTGAATGAACCTAGCTTTTAAACACTGGTTTTTAATAAAATGCCTACTTACACAGAACCCACGCTTACCAAGGTGAACAGAACTTATTTCTCTTCAGACATATCTGGCAGAAAGTCTTGACATACTAAATTAGCAAAATGTGTGCCAGATTTAATATAACTAAATGGAACCAAATCTGAGCAGAGATGTTTCTTCTCAAGGCAAGAGGAAATGTGCTGATTTTGAGAAAGTTACATAGCATTTGTGCAGTTAACTTGTAACCCTAGAATAGTCACTTCCAGTAGGAGTTATTCTGCTTCAGTGCATAAATGCTTACCTTACACCGCTACCCCTAACAGTGAATACCTTTTCTTGCTCATCACAATGAAAGAAATGAATCCATCATAAAATCACCTCTGATTAGTGATCTTGTGGAACCCGGCAAGCTTATGGTAGCATATTTTTAACATAATTTACATCATTTGAGAAGAGCTGATGCCATAGTTTGGAGAATTTTTCCAAACTCTGCACGGAAGTGCTAGTTACAAGCAGAAAATAGCTGTGGATTTTCGTGAAGCTGTGATACAAGTTTAAATGAGCAGGTCCCCCTTTCTGATTAAGTTACTTTTCTGAAGCATCCCTAACGTGGAAGGGGGCAGCATACAGCACCGCTTTATCTTCCTCTGCACTCTTTGGCTCACGTATTCCTAACCAGCTGTCCATCCTTTGGACTGTTTTTCAGCAGCATCTCAAGGAAGTGCTTTGAAGTCTCAGAAATATATATATATATATATATATATATATAATTCAGGTTGACATACTTGGCAGGCCAATTTAAAAAATAGAATTGCTTCATGGCATGACACAAGAGATCTCTTAAGTGAGTTACAAGGAACCAAAGCATTTCTAACATCCGCCAGCTTTTACATACAGTTCCTAATACTTTTTCCTCTCCTATTGTCTGCAGTGAATGAACTTCTTGTGTTGTAGCGTAACTGGAAAGGAGTAAGTTCTATAACACAGCTTTTTGGAATGCTTCAAAACGCATCCTTTACTTTACCAAAGATCTTCACAGTTGGGTTGAAATCATGAGATAGAAGAGTTGTTGTATGCATTTCTTTCTGATGCTTTAGTTAAGAATAGTGATCTGAAGACACCACCGCCTCTGAACAGTAACGAAATGAAGTTCAGATAGTTGTCACGTTCCACGAGCGTAACGATCGGAGAAAAGTGAAACCATGCTACTGAGTATCTAGCCCAGAAAGCTTGCTTTCCTAGGAACAAATGAAGACTTGAGGAAGGGGAGAACACTTTCTTCTTTTCCATTGGACAACACAACATGAAAATAGATCAGCCACCATTGGTGACTGCGGATTGGTGACTGTGGATTACTGACTGGCATCTTATTAGAGCCAGGAAACAGACACAATGATGCGACTGAACAGCCAGCTTGCTACGAGAACAAGAGTCAGATGTTGTGTTTATTGACGTCTTCTCTGCAACCTTTACTTTTCTGTGTTGCTATTGTAATATAAAACTTCAGGATTGAATTCTCCATCATTACTTAATACTGCAAGTTATAATAATGGCAGGAAAGGTTTCCCAAGTGACAAAACGCAGAATTACTGGCACAGTAAGTCCAGCTTTCAGTGACTGTCAAGAAAACTTAAGGCTATATTGCCAGGTTGCTGCTCTAGAAGTTTGAAATGACTTTTGGCTCATAAAGGCTGTGCTTTCATCTCTTATGTAGGCTCTTGTTCCTGTATTTTGTGTTCCTTTTGAATCCCCTTTTCTCTGTCCACTTGGTAAACCTTTTCCTGTTTAGTTTTTGATAGATCTCTCTTACTAAATGGTCAGTCAGACCAAATAAGCAAGCTGTAGATTTACTAGGTGTCTAACTTCTCAAGTGGTAGGCAGTTCTGAGACTTCCATCCAGAACCTCCAGACAGTTTAGACTGCGGGTGCAGCTGCACCTCCTGTGAATTAAGTCACTCACCACGTAGGCATCTTGAACTGCGCTGTCTCTCTGGGCAGCATGCAGTGCAGCTCCTTTTTCCTGGGAACACTGAGTCTGACTGAGATGCTTTGTGACCAAAAGTCCTGATAAATGCCCATTGTGCACACAGTTTCGCTGTATAAAGAACATAATTCACCCTGTAATATACTAGATTTCATGTGCATTGCTTTTGGCTGATTTCCAGGAAAGAAATCTGAAAGCCCTACTCATGCAACTTTACGTCAGGTGGTACAGGCCTGCCTTAACTTGCAGGCCAGGTGGAGTTGTTCTTTTTACTCCTTCATTCCTTCACTACTGAAGAAGTTCTTATTCCCCTTTTCCTCTCAAATGTTACAATTAGCCGGAGATCTTAAGGATTTCTATTATGATTTTTTTAAGCAAATGCTGTCAGTAAATATTTTTTTTCCCTATAACTACCGCTAAGAGGAAGAGGTGAAGATGAGAATGTGTCTAGATATGAACAACTGCAAGTCCACAGTTACCAGAGGACTTTATAGAATGGAAAGAAGTTTATGCATGGAAATCTGGCTGTAACTTGTTTCACTGTGTCAATACCACAAAGCAGTGCAATACAAAAGGAGATCAGCTGATGACTTGCACTCCATGTTGTAAAAAACAAGCTGTGTTTTTGACTAGCTGTAGTGAAAATGTGCTGAATGCCCTTTAGTGCTCTGAGCTGTTTTGGTGTCCTTCTGAAACACCTTTCCCAGCCAAAGTGCAACTGAAGGACTCCAGTTTAGGTGCTGCAGGATTGCTTCGCAGTGAACAGAAGCATGGTAGGTGGGGATGATCAGGAGATTGCCTTAAGAACTGCAGGTCTGGTCCAAACAGAAACATAATGTACCTTTATACTGAAGATAGTTCCAAAGCATATGGATTTCCAGAGGAAGAAGATAGAAGATAGTAGAGAGTTCCTCCCCTACTTTGAACAATTTCTTCCCTTGTTACACCAGCTGTGCTGAACACACACTTGCCGTTCAACTTTGAGAGGGTGAAGACCTGAAGGCAATAAATGAATTCACCACATTAATCAGTATTTTGCATTTCACCATAGCAGAACTGGCAGCTGTGACCATCAGCTTGTTACTCTGTTCCTAGATCATTTTTTTTTCAAAAAACTAAAAACCCTGAAGTCTGCAATGAGTAAAGCTTCTAAATAGACCACAGTAGTCCTAGATGGTGTATGTATAGCAACAGTATAGCCTGAAGGTACAAGTATAGGAACATACAGCTACATATTCAACTTGAAAGTGTAAAAATACATTTTTTGATGAAATTAGTAATGTAAGAAAATCTACAGTAGGGAGAAAGTAGGGTTTTGAGTTAAGGAACTGTCCAAAGTGGGACACATTTGTATCGCAGTCTCAAGTTCCTAGGAAGTAGCACGTAGTCACTTGGTTTCAGGGCTGTCCAAGATGATGATGAAAAGCAACAGTTGTGGTTTGGAAACCTGTGTGAATTTAGATCTTGCCACAGATTACCTTGTTCACGTTATTGGGCATTTCAAGTTGTGGGCCAGTTGTTTTATGTAGGTAATTATTCTGCAACTGAGTTTTATCAGTATCTAGTTTTCTCAGCAACACCGCTAGTCAAAATGCAAAAACTCAGTAAGAAAACTTGTCTGTTTTGAATGTCTTTAGCACTTAACTATATGCCTGGTACTTGTCATTGTCTAGAGATGCTTGTATTTAACAACCATATTTCCTGCCCAAGACATGGGACACTTGAAATCTACGTTTCAGATTGTGAGAGCTAGTAGGTTAAAGAAATCCCCTTATTTCCTTAGATAGGTGCATCAGAGAGGCCATTTTATGTTCTTATTTCTCCTTTCTCAGGCAGTAGCAGAAGAAAACAGATGAAAAAGGCAAGGTTGAAAGCATAAGGTTTCCCAGATAATGTAATTACTTCCTTCTTCTTCAGATGTAGGTGCAAGAAACTACAGGCATTTATGTGCCGTTTATTACAACAAGAGCCCTGGGTTTGAGATTATCCATGGTTTGCTGGACAGGGTCATGCAACTTCTGGAAGTACCACCAAGCGAGGAGAAGGGATATGTGATCAAGGCAACTGAAGGTAAGGAATACGCTACATCTATGTCCTGCAGAGCTTGGTGTTGCACTCAGGTGTTCCCCTACAACGTGAGGTGAACTTCCCGTTGTCAGCAGTAGGCACCAAGAGATTTTATGATACGCTACCACACCACAGTATAAACGAAAAGGCATTAACTGCATTCACTGATTGTAAAACAGGCTTAGTGTTTTTCTGCAAGCTGTTCTTTATATAAACCGCAAGTTGACAGCTTTTTAAGGAGAGAAGGAGCCTCAAAGTGTATGCCATAAACTTCATAGAGTGTTTACAGTGAATTAATCCACTGATAAGGTAAGTAGGAATTCACTGAATTAATGTATATGCCAGATACCTGCTATGTCCTCTTTGGGTAACAGTGCCTGGAAAAGAAAGCTTCTTACACCTGATCTTTCAGTTTATAGCTTTATCTATACCCTTTATCTATATATGCAGCTTTTATTTCTATATTCATGTGAAGATGTACATCTTTTATTCAAAGACCTGCTTGCTGTCTCCGAGACTGCTTAGACAAGCAGTTGTTTAACAGGCCTCTCATTCTCCGTACAGAGGAAGCTGCCCATGAATTAAAAATAACACCCTTAAGTGCAGAGACTCTTCTGTGCACGTACGTGCATATGCATGGAAGAGATAAAGAAAGCAAGCTGACCATATTGCTTTATTGAAGGAGTAATGAGATTGATGCCAGAGAACAAGCACCAGCAGCTAATCTCTTCTGTTAACTAAAATAACAGTGTAATAATTACACTACAGAAAAGCAAGACTGCAGGGATGGCAGCTTGCAGTTATACTTCTGAGCACTGGTGCACAGATGCTTGTACAATAACGACATAAATTGGCTCAGCTTGAAGAAGTGCCCTTTTTCTGCACTTACAGGATCCCCGACAGCCTGAGGAGCTTGCCTATTTGTAAAACTGTAACACCAAGTTGGTAGATGCCTCCTGGTTTTACTGTGTGCTGCCAGAAACACTGAACATAACACTTAAACCAAGGGGTCTCCTAGCAGTTTTTTAATGCACAGTTGTGATACATTGATTCCCTGCCCCTCTCCTCCCGTTTTTTCCACAAAGTAGTTTGCTCAGTACTGTTTAGGCAGACTTTCAAAGATTTTCCTAATTAAAATCGTTATGATTTTCAGGTTGACCAGAGGGCTCTTTAAACAATTGTGGGTTTTGTTCTAATTCCGCCAAGTACAGAACAGGTAACAGCAAATGTTATTTGAGGCATTTAGAAGAGCCTTAAGGAGCTGGGTACTCAGCTGCCGTTGAAGTGACGGTCAAACCGAACTGTCAGGTTCTCTCTCAAAACCCTCTGTAACTTGTTTTGAATAGACATATCCAGTTTGCTGTAGTAAAAATACTTGCAAATGTTTTATATTCTGTACTATAGCACTTTGATAATGTATGACTGACTTAAGCAACTGGGAAAAAGATCTCAAAGAGCAGTCCTTATACAATGAAGAAGTTATTTCTAGATCCTAGCACTGCTTAGTATTCCTGATGCTGTGGATTTGCAATATCCTTCCAAAATCCCTGCATTCCCATGATGTTACTACACAATGCATTTAGTGTAAAGGATGGATTATGCCTTGTCATATGCAATATATCACAGGCAGTTTGTGGCTTTTGGCTGTAGACAGAAGTGCCTACTACTTTCTGTTTCACCAGCGATTCAGAAATTCCCCCGGGATGGCATGTAGATCCTTGCAGTTCTCCTGACATTGGAATTTAACCTCAGTAACAATGCAGATGGCTGATACTCCGGTGCCAAAGGGAATGCAGCGTCACTGCACCAACTTACTTAAAAGACCTTGACTGCAGAGATGGCTGGAAGTCAAAGTAGTTTAGAGGGGTTTGTTTTTGACTCGCTTTGCAGTCTCTGAGTTAAGCGTGCGTGAGAGAAAATATCAGCAGATGATGGAGTAAGGTCAATTGCAGAGTCGGGGGGAGGAGGGAGGCAGAAGGATATCCTATAACATCTTAAGAGACTGCAGCACACTGAAATAATTCAGAAAGAGAGCAGTACTAGTTACTTCAGGTTTTAAATCAGGACATTACACATGGCATGGATTTTGAGATGCATCTTTATGGAGCATGCTTTTTTATTGCCTGTGCCAAATTAACGTTTATACACTGAGAAATGAGTTTATCCTACAACACTGATTCTGACTTAGAGAATTTCCAGGTACGTTTTCTGTATGTGATCTTAGCAAAACTTGGGACTAGTTTGCAACACAGTGTGAAGGTAGGGCTTTAGTCCAGCTTTATTCCTTGTGTGACTGATTAAAATGGCTCCAGTGATTACTGGAAAACAATACTGGGAAAAATGTTTGAGTAAGCAACAAAGAATAGATAGAAGAGAGATGTACTGGGCACATATTTGCCTCTTTCCCAAATACACTTGGAAAAACAAAATGCCTCTGCTATATTCTTCTTTGATCCATACGTGCAAATCATGGTTATTTAAGCCCCTGCTGTCTGCCACCACCTAAGCGCCCTGTGATTTGACCTTAAGGTCAGAGCCTTTTTGCCTTTATAGCAACACCTGCGGAAAAAAGTACAGATGCTAGAAAATATGGGTGAAATTGTGACGGTCCCCTGGCGTTTGGTGTAATCTGAGCTAGGTAATAAATGAAGTGTTTAGGGCAGCTTTAAGGAAGGGAGGGTGTTGAGTGGCTGAATTGAAGGCTTTCAGTATACATTTGGTACTCAGTACTTCTCAGTTTCTTAAAGTCACTGGGGATACTTCTTTCCTTATGACCACTATATACAGAAAATTGTAAAATTTCAAAGACAGAACTCCGAAATGCTACCCACTGATTTAAAATACACGGAGTAGACTTGCTGAACTCTACAGTTACTGGCCTAGAAGCACTCTGGGTATGTTTTAGAAACACCGAACAGATGAGTACAATTACTGCATCCTCCTCAAACCTGTGTATTATGGAGCATACCTTCTTTTGCATAAAAAATATGTCAGAATTTTAGCCAGTTCCATATCATTAACAAAGTGCACAGGTCACTGTGAATGTGTATGACTAGGAAGTAAACAAAGTCAGATCAAAACATTTTTAAAGCACACACCTACAAATAGAAGGAGCCAACAAATGTTAGGTATTCCTATGTAATGGAATTGTGGCTTTTTTTTTTTTTACATGACTTTAATTGTTTTCACTTCCCTTGAAGTGAAAATTAGTGGCATTCTGATAACTATATTGGAAGGTTTTTTTATTTTAATCTGCAGAAACAGGTACGTTTTTTGCCACATTTTGGTCATCCTGTGCCCTAGATGACTATTCTCTTCCAGAAATCAGGACTGGGATCACAAAAGGCAATGTTCCTCATGGGATTTGGGTCCACAGTAAAGTTCTGCTTAAGCTAAAAAAGAGTTTATGCGTAGTAAATACTAATGGTGGATTCTCTATCAGTCTTCAAGGGTGCGGTGTGAGGTGTAAGGTATTATTACCCTCACCCACCTTAAAATATTTGAATGATTGTCCCTGATTTAAGGAAAGCAGCCCTATTTTTGCTGTACCTTCTAAGTGTCTCTTTACCTTGCAAATGTAAATGAATTAGGCACAAACTGTTTAAGAAGGGAAAATCCCCATATTTTATGAAAGTAAAGCAACTGGACATGTTCACTGAAAACTTTAATGGTAAATCTGTGAATCAGGCCTGCTTCACTGTGTCACACTGCCTGCCCTGACTATGGATATGTGATGAAATAATAGTATTCATGGGACAACAGTCCATGAACAGCACGAGCTTATGACATCAGCTATTTTTTGTACATTTTTGACTCGTACATTTACGCTGAAGTCTTACATACATATGCGTTGTGTTTGTTTTTTTAAAAAATGTTTATGCCATTCATTCTTTTAGAGTATTTAACAGTTTAGTAAGGTTGGGAAGTCAGCCCGTTTGTGTTCAAGAGAAATGCATGCTTAATAAATGCATACTTACATGCCTACCAAGTCTCATTTCCTTTAGTAATTGACAGTTGTCTTGGAAAAAAAAATCCTTTTTTTTTTTACAGCCCTTAATTAAACAAAAGGTGTGGTAAAGTGCAGAAAATTTTAATTCCACAGTAAATCATAGCAATAGCTTCTCATTTAATAAGGCTTAGCTGTGAAATTAGAGGTGTAATAGTTATCTCCATAACTAAGGACATAAATAAACATTTATAATAATAATTACACAACAAATCACAGTCTAAATCTCTGTTCAAAGTTAATCTCAATTCACAAGACAAGAGGAGGGAAGTCCAGGACTAATTCTGAGTTACGTGTATAGAATTGAGCCCCTGCATCTATCTCTGGTGATCAGTTTAGATTAGCAGATGGTAATACAGAGGTTTAGTACCCATGTTGAACTTGGCATTATTAATACCTGTTCTGGTTTAATGCATTCAAGCTTGATTGCTCTCAGTAGCATTCCTGGCTTTTCAGTTTCCTGTCTTGGCAAGCATTGCATCATGCGTGTCAAGGTTTGTGTGTTTACTCATAGATAAATGAAGGAAATGTGTGCTCCTGTTTAGATTTTTTTCTTACAGGCAGCTCAGGCATTAATGGGACTAAGAGGCAGGGACAGGTTTTTTGTGTTTGCTTTCATCCGATTCATTTTACTACTTTTAAACATATTACCCTGATTCTGCAAGGATTTTTAGGAATTCTACCACTGGGCGTTACGATGGCTTCACTATAAAGCATCTTGCAAAATCAGCTACTTGTCACTGGTTCTCTTGGCTTTCCTACTTGCAGACCTTACGACTTCCCAATTAGTTTCTCACACTTGGTCTTGAGCAATTTTCCCTGCAGCATCAATAGAGCTTAGTTATATGAAAAATTACAGTTCTAACAGCCGAAGTTAAATTATCTAATGGATTGGGTGTGGCTGTTCACTTAATGTCCTTTTAATTAGCTATTATCTCTGCTCTTTATTTCCTTCCTGTAAATACAACACTTCCAGTTTATAGGAACTAAATCCCTACAAAGTTAAGCCAGGTCCTATCAAGCATCTTCCCACGCCAGCGTTGATACTTCAAATTTGACTGTAATCGAATTAACACCCAAGGAGGTACCTGGCGAAGATGCAGAACAGGAGAGAGTTGCTTATTTCATTTAATTAGCCAAGTCAGGAGCCTGCAGTGTCTGGAGTTTCTACAGATAAATGCAATCTATTGAGATTTGACAGAATGCTGTATCACTGGACATCTCAGACGTGCCTTGCTAGTGGAAGTGAAGCAGTTTTGGCAAGCAACACTGAAACAGTTTGTGGCAGAACCCATGGTTAGTTTCTGGAAATAAGTCTCATTTCATTAGCTTTGTGTTACATAATCCTTCTTTGTTACAGAGGAAAAAAAATAGAGGTTATCAAATGTCAGTTTGAGGAGGGCTTTTTGCTATTCCTATGGTCGTTTCAGTTCCTCTGCTGGCAGTTCTTGAATGTGCCTTCATGACAGCCTATAATGGTTGCACAAAGCTTATCCCAAAAAAAAAGATGATCGGGTAGAATAAAAGTATGTTCTTTTAGCACAGCATGGGGCAACAAGAGGTTAGTTAGACTTCTGTCCTTGACACTTACATTACCAAGCCACGTTTGACAGATGGTTTTTCCCCACGTATGAAATGTTGAGTAAGAACAAAGAAAATACTTGTTTCTCAAATTCAGATGATTTCAGATGGCAAACACCTTCAAATTGCCTCACGCAGAGCTATGTTTCCTGTGGTATAATAGTGGGAGGAAAAAAATCCATGGAAACTACAGAAATATTTTGGGGAAGGGTGTCAAGTCAGCTTGTGAGGAGACAACCGATGTTTTTTTCAAGTACTAACCGATAAAGGTTACAATTCTTCCTTCTCATCGCCTTTGGTTCTGACAGATCAGGGATGCTCCGAACAGTAGCAGTGCTTCTCAAGATGCCTAGACTTTATTTCTGCCAGTTTCTGTCACCTCACAGAGCCATCTGAAACACTGCTGTTTGTGTTTGAGCCCGAGACGTTGGTTTCTCCTCCCTAGCATTTAGTCTTTGCTCCTCTGCTGTTCCTTTACTGGGGAGGCCTCTTCAGAGTTATATTGGTTTTTTGCCCCCGAAGGCAACTATCTTTTTTAATCACACATCAGAGCAAGCCTAAGATAAAAATCTTCCCTGCATCAAGAATTTCTGAAGTCTGGCACAACTTGGGTTACATAACGCAGAATTAGGTCATTTGCTTTTTTTTTTTTAATACTGTCTCCTTACGTTTTGAAATAGAAAATTATTTCTTCATCAGAAACTGTTTTCAGCGTAGCTGTTGCAAAGCCCTCTCCATAAGAGATGATTCATCCCAGCCGGTGAGCAGAAATAGCAGCAAATTGCAGACCTTGCTCCGCGGGCAGGGGCAGTGCCGGCGAGCTGACAGGCGGGCACAGCGCCGGCTCCCCTGGCACAGCATCGCCCTGCTCTGGCCCCCCTGCTCCAACCAGAGCTAAGTGCTCCTCTGATTTCATCTTCACTACAACAGTAATGCTGTGATCGGGGATCTTATTAAATTTGTAGCCATAGTAATCACCGCAGTACGCCGGGCTTTTAAAATAATGCTGGTTTTATTTATCCTCAGTGTCATAGCTTTTTTCTGGGCAGGGGGGGAGGGCTTTTTTTTTTAATTATTTGGTTTTGTTTTTGAAGTGAAGGGCTTCTTTTGTGATCCAATGAAAACCTCTTCCCACACGCGCATCTGTTTTAATAAAGATGCAGAGACATGCTGCTGGCTGGCAGTTACGAAACCGGTGTTTAGGGCGGCATCAGCCCAAAGCGCGGTGGCTGATAACAACACAACGTCGGGTGCGTACCTCATCCGTTCTCATCGGGGCCCTACGCGAAGGCCCAGTGCGTGCTGGCACGTCTTGACATTGCTGTGACACTGTAGCTAAGCAGTTCTCTGGTTTGACTTTTGACCTGTGGTGCAGAGGCAGTGACAGCGCTTCAAGCTCAGCATGACACACATTTCCTCACAGTTAGATATGCCATAAAGCTTTAAACATGAGTCTGTAAGATTTTTGTCTCAAACTTTTACATCAGTGTCAGTGCAGGGCATTAAGATCAGCGAGTCTCTGGTAGAGGAATTGACTCTACCTTCACTTGTACTGCACGAATTAGAAAACAGTGGATAGCAAAGACATGCTGAGCTGGTGCAGGCTCAGCCTAGGCAAAGACGTTCCTTGTTTGGGTCCAGAAGCAAATCACCACATTTATTTTTAATCGCCACATTTATAGTCACAGCCTTGCTTCTGGTCCCGGGCTGGCTCACAGTCGGCTGGTTCAAGCAGTTCTGTTCCTAGGGGTACAGCCATGTGCTTTGACCAGAGGGCTCTGGGCTACAAAAGAAGGCTCAGTTGCTAACCCTGGCTAACAGATTCAGCATCCGCTGAGATTCGTATCTTAATTACATACCATTTCGTGGAAGTTTAAGTCATTTTCTGCACAGCATGAAATGTGGTAGCCATAAACGCATACCATCAGGTGGCTGCTGTCTGTCTCAGCAAGTGGTGTCAGGTCATCCTGGGAGGGGAACACAGCTTGGTCCAGGGCACGGGATGCACAAACATCATGCCAACTGCCACGTATTATCGTAGGCTTGCAGACTGACAGTGCTGGTTCTTGTTACCCTCTGATGCCTCTGTGAAAGCAGAGGCCAAAGGCTAAAACCTCCTGGCTTACTGTGCAACATGGAGTATTCTACAGCCCTCAACCATAGAATATGGTTTATTGTTTCCTCCTTTCTGAAGGATTCTTATGTGAAAGGTGAATTTTTCTCTTGATACTTAAAGAGGGACAAAAGCAGTCACGGAACAAAAAGTTAGCTGTGACATGCTATCAAGTTGGGCTTGGGACTTTTAGACAGGACAAACTAACGTTTCAGATAAAGCTGGATTTCAGGACTGGCCTAAAAACAAAGCTGAGCTATGTAACGGTATCTCTACAGTGCAGCTCAAGTCCAGCAAAGAATTGCTGTTTCTTGCAACTGCCACACGAATGCAAATTTATTGAGCTTGGTACACAAATATTGATTTATAGAAAAATACATGAATGATAAAATTCTTTCTAGGTTTTCTACTCACTTTTTCTGTGAACATGATGTAGGTAGTCACAATGATACTTCATCGCTGACTATGTGATATCCTGTTACCTGGATCAGTGACCCAGATGTCTGCTCTCCTTAGCCTCAGCACCCATCCACATGGTGCCTTCTGTTAGAAAAGGCAGGAACACACTGCCGTGATGCACATCATCTTAACTCGTCCTGACAGTACTCAAATCCAGAGGACAACAGAAGAAGTAAGCTCTGAACCTGTTATGTTCTTGACAACCTCTGGACATCCACTAACACCCAACACATCCTCTGCCACAACAAGAATGAAAAATGAAGCTAGAGCCTAGAAGTCTGCATTGGCCTCTGTTCTCAAGGCAGATGAGGGGAAAAAACTGCTACCTCTGCCTTCCCCATCTTCAGTGCAACTCTTTCTTAACATGACTGCAACAGCTGGCTCCAGAATAGAGGACAGTATTTCAAAGATGTACGTTCTAAGTTTGTATTTGCAGAACAGTATCATTGATCTCTAAATAGTCTTAAAATGCTATAAAGTTTGCTTCTCACTGAAAAGAGAAATTAGCCTTACAGCGATCACAGAAATCTCAGCAAGAGTTGAGGTCTCTGATTTTTAAGAAGTAGCTTAAGGTAGACAAGATGTGGTTTTGAGGTTGCTGCAGCTGGGGAGCTTTTTGCATAAGGTTTTGGGAACCTGACTGCGCTGCATACACGCACAAGAAAAGATAGCTGCCTATTAAAAAAAAAGTACCGTCTAGTCTGATGGCGTACTATGAGTTTGTACTTGAATGCATCTGCCTAAAGAAGGAATTAGCCAAAAGCACGAAGAACCTGATCCTAAAAAGAAAAACAACCACTAACCTCAAAACTAAATTCCATACAATGTAGCACAGGTAAAATACTTGGACAGGTGAGTCAGAACGAGCCAGTCACACCAGCTGCCCTTTCACTAAGGGCATGGGGAATTAAGATGAAAGACTTCAGAGGCCACATGAGCTCCTCTCTATTACCTTCTTAAGCCTCAGCTTCCGATGTTCCTTCAAATTATAGGAACAAACAAGTAGGTTTGAAGGCTTAGTGCAACTGTAGGCCTATAATACTACTTTAATCAATTTCTTTTTGAAAAGGAGGGAGTGTAAAGCAGAGAAAAGAAACTGTGCAAGGTGTTTGACAACAAAGAGTGCAGGGAACTCAGAGCTTTTTGAGGGTCAATTAGCCAGAAAATGTGCTAAAGACTACATGCTCTATTGGATTACTGGCCAAAGAATTACCCCAAAGCAATCAAAGTGGCCCCGTTGCCTGAATACAGAAAGGCAATTACAGATTTTTGAGGACATGCTACAGAAGCTTTAATTAAAGGTATTACTTCCACATCACTGAACATTGGAAATTCAATTCTTACTTGCAGCCACGAGAAGCAGCTTTTGTCTTTCACTTGTGTGTAGGATATCAGCATAAAACATGACTGGCTTTGGCATCTCTTCTTTAGGAATGCATATTGTGTTTCACCCCACCCCTTCTTGCAACCAGCAATTATAATGTTGACATATTAATAGGTGGATTTCCATTGCTAGACCTTCTGGTTTCCTCTGACATTGTGTAAGTCTCTGTCAGCAAGGACAATACGATCCCTGGCTGGATTCCAAGGTGAAGTTTGTGAAGTACTATTTGTGTGCAGAACAGAAAGGAGTGTATCAAAAGAGCGAGGAGGTTGTTGTCCTCAAAGTGGTTGGTGTAGTAAATGGCAGTTTTTAAACGAATTTTCACTCAGCATGCTTGATAGCACAAGCAACCAGATCTACAAGAGCAGACTTTGGATATTTTGCACCAGCACACGTGCAGTCGCCTCCTGGCACACTCACTGATAACGGTGCCTTCAGGTGTGTTTTAGCAGCTACTTGGCTAGCCAGAGCCTTTCTCGGCCTTTCTCTGTCTTTCACAGCCATACGATTCATAACAATGCTACACAGACAGGACAACAGACACCACTGCCAGCTTTCAGTTCCTGCTGCAAGTTGTAGGTCACTGCACTAGCCTTTCACAGAAGGCACCCTCTGGATTCCTTCTGGCATCAAGGTTTTACTGGGGCTTAAGAGTGCAAGGCGTCAGCTTACCATGGGGTACATTCAAACAAAACAATGGTGCAATTTTTGCTGACTCCCTGTATGTGCAAGCAGTGTAAGCACCTATCTTTCCTACAGCCTTGACTCTCACTCTGAGGTTTGTACCTTACTCCAGGAGTCGACACAATGGCCCAGGCCACAACACACACGCAAGCTTTGCTAGGAGCCTAAAACACCACTGCTATTTCCTTGTTATTACAAGAAACACGCAAAGCAAGAAAAATCATCCTTACCTTTGTTCTATGGCTATTTTGATGCCTCCTGTGGGTCACTGTCGTGCTGCAAGGACTGGCCAGGCCCTGCTGCAGCTGCTGGCTTGCCCAGCACAGGGAGGTGCCCCTACCTCAGATCTCCTTTTCTAGGCTTGGTTGGTCCTTCACTCCAATCACTCCCCTGGCTACAAAACGCCCGTTTCCTTTTTTCCCCTCTTTCTGCTCACATCTGTATATGTTTCTTCTGCGTTTTATCTTTCTTTACATGCTTCGCTTTCAGTATTTTTAATCTGAAATTTACATTTGCTCCCAGTTGTGGTGGCCTGGTAGAGACACGCGGACCACCACCCAGTCCCAGGTGTGAGCTCACCTCCCTCGTTTACCACCTGTGGGAGAATCACTCAGCTCAGGGCACTTCAGGTCCCCCATCTGTCGGACGCAGGCTGGAGGCCTTTCAGGCAAGCAGGGGTATCCTCTGAGGCGTGCCGCGGTGCAGCCAGTTGTCACAAGAATAGTTTCATTATTAACTAGAGTTCATAAACCATCCGTAAACCTATTCCTCAGCTCAGGTTTCTCTGGTGCAAGAGCCAAGTGTTAGCCAGACAGATGGGGTCCTAAAGCTTTTAGCAGGTTCTTTCATTTTAATTGGCTCATTGTCTGAGCTCTGCCAGTCGGACAAGAACAGTGCTGCCCGAGCACCGCATCTGTGAGGCACCGCGCACACGGCGGAGTGTGCCCTGGGACATCGTGAACACTTCAGGGTTAGCACAGCTAGAAATGCAGAGGTGGTTTGAAGGTCCTACCCTCTGTGGAGCAAAGTGTTTCCTCTTGATATTAATTACGTATTTACATCTTTTGCTGCAAGGAATCTCAAAGTAAATAACGTCGTGGTCATTGCCCAGCAATGGCTGCGCACAGGAGGCCGAGTGCCTCAGGCGTGGCCCGCAGCAGGCAGGCCCCCTGAACGCGTGGTGTCTGGTACAGGCGTGAGCCGTCAGCAGCTTTTCCCCTTCCTCCTTCTCAGGTGGAGAGCCACCCCCTGCTCTCTGGGGGTTGCAAGCACGAATCCTGCTCAGTTTACCTGCTTCAGTCTACCAAAGTGACCTTCTGTGGAGGTTCTGTGGCTGTGAGGGCTGGGTACGGCCTCATGTCCCCTCCTGGCCGTGTTCGGCCTCACTGCTGACTGACTGGCCGTGCCCTGGGTAACACAACAGCGTTCCCTTGCCTGATCTTACACAACTGTGTGGCACCATGGGACGCCGCGCAGGTCTCAGAAGCTGCCTTCAGCACGGTGTCCTCTTCACCCCGGTGAGCACGGCGTTACAGCCCATGGCCGAGCTGGTCTCTGTGAGAAGCCTGTGGCTCGGCCTGTCCCGCTGGGTGCTAGAGGTGAAACCGGAATGAGGAAAAACATGTATAATTGTTACAAAGCTGCAGGGACGGTAACTGGCTTTGCAATGGGTTGATTCAGTGCAGTATTATTTTTAACTCCATTCAAATATCTGAAGTTTAAAAATGGTTAAGTCTCATGATACATTTGGGGCGAGATGTGCGAGAAGATAAAGTAACTTTCCCAAGGCTACACACAAGCTCAAAAGAACAGACAAATTAGACTCAGTATTTTAATTAACCGTATTGTCAAAGCTTTTTTTCATTTTTTTCCCATAGTCTTGTAGGGGGGTACCATGTCAACATTATTAACATATGCTTAGTTCTTGCTGTTGTGCCAGTATAAGCTTACACACAAGTTTCTAAAAGAACGTCACTGTATGCTGCTCACATCCGTGGTACAATACCAGCTTTATGCTCAAATAGAAAAGCCTTTACCACTAACTACAAGGGTACTTTATTTTTAGACTGTGTTTTCACCCGCAATCTGCAGAGTGATCTGTATGTGCGGCATTTGTTTCTTTTCTAAATTTGTTTCGTCAAGTTTTATTTTAACGCTCATTCTGAATACTGCAGCTTGGCAGTGGAAAGTGTCTGTTTGGCTAGAGTCACGTGTCAGAAAAATTCAGCGCCTAAATAATTCCACTTTTGTATGTCCAGTGGAAGCAGTTGGTTTGTGTTCACAGCTAAGCTCGGAACTGGACGATTTAAAACGTACCGGTTCAGAATATTCTTCAACCGTTACTTAATGTCCCTGTGATCATTGACTACTGCCATCGCACTTCATGAGGCAGCCAAAACTGAAGTACCCATGTAAAGTCAAGTCACACTTGCAGCCTGATGGACATCGAAGACCCAGTTGCTGCTCTCATTCCTGGAGCTGCAAGTTGTGACTACAGACCTTACAGGAGACACAGCTTAAATGAGCTGCTTCCACCGGGGAGCTGGCAGAGATCGGGCCTGACCACTAGTGAGCAGAGTGCCATCAAAATGGTCCCGAGGTTTGAGGTTAATTTGGCCCTTTATGGCCTTTTTAAATAGCTCCTGGTGAACACATTGAAACATCCTGGGCTGGTCCTGCTCCTGAAGCTTAAACAGCATTCGGTGCGATCAGAGTGTGGGTTGTCAGTGAGAAAGGAAATTACTGCGATTCCTTTGCAGGATCCAGGGCTGAGCACTGGTAACAGGCGAGGGCTGACTGGAGCAGCTCCTGGGCTGTCTCCACACCGCTCAGAGGCAACTGGCGCAGGGATGTCCCCAGCCGTGCTGACGCAGCCTCGCTCCTACCCACCCACCGACTCCTCTCGCAGGAGATGCTTTGTTGGATTTTGGGATACTGAGAAAACGATGCAGGCAAGGGGAGAGGGCAGGGCAGCTGGCTGTTCTCCGATGCTGACTTGCCTGGTATCTGAGTGGCAACCCCAGAGAGAGCCCTTCTCTGTGCAGGCCACTACCATAAAACCACAGCGGAGCAGCTTGCTGCTACGAGGGCAGCGGGGAGCCTGGCCTCCAGCAGCCTCGTGTCATCCTCTCCCCTTTCCTCCTTTGAGGCCACAGCACTGTCTGCAGCACTGCTAGCTGGCGGCCCCGCACACCACGCCTTGCTTCCGTGACATCCATCCCTCTTCTCATTTTCAGGATTAAAATAATTGAAGGAAGTAACAAAATTATATATATATATAATGTATACACAAGCTTCATATTTCAGCTTAGGCCACAGAGCCCATTTTTTCTAGTGTAATGCAATTTCTTTTGGAGCATCACAGTACTTGAATCATGCTTGAGCTGAACCACAAAAAGAGAAGAGACTCTTCCTCTGTGAAGAGTTTCCTACCTCAGAACATACATTCTGCAGTTTCCCTCTAGGGAAAGGCATTTAAAACATCCTAAATCTTACTAAATTTGAGCAAATGGCAGATGGTGCTTGCCTACAGTTGTTGTGATGAATTCTGGTGGTGTCAGTAGCAGCACACTTGGGCAGCACCACCTGCAGTGCCGGTTCCATCAGGAGGTGTTGATGTGGGTGCCACATACCTCATTATTAGAGACCTTAGGAGAAAATGTTTATCAAAACTGGGAGGGGAGTAGAGCTTTCTGGGTGCACAGCAGTGGAGCCTTTCCTTGTCCTCACAGAAGTGCCTGCTTTTGCTGTTGTTGCTCCCAGGTGGACACACGCTCCGAAAGACGTGGATTGAGAAGAAGCTTGCTGGTTTGGTTTGGCTCGCTTTTCCGAAGGGCTATCAGATAAAAATGCCGCTCAGCTCAGAACAGGGACAAAAAATGCAAATGGAGCTGCTGTTAGGAGAGTTGTTCATTGTTCCCCGGTTTTACAGTGTATATGACTCTGCTTAAAAGCTCTTCTCCAGATGAGGAATGTAGTTTGTTTCTAATTATGTGACATGTAATCAAGCGTGACGTGCCTACTTACCCCTTAGATGACAGCAAGCTTTATTTCCTTAAACAGAGTAAGGTGGGAAACATTCAGGTATTAAGCAGTGCCTAAAGCCTGCAAAAGTTCTGAATTTCAGTATCCCTCTGACTTGTCTGCGCTAACTCCTGCAGGAGTAACTTGGTCAAAACAACTGGAGTGCAAAAAATGCCCACGCTTTGGGCTTCACATTTTATTTTTAACTCAAACAGTTTCCTTGTTCGCTATCAATCATGACAACTGTTAATGCAGGAAAGCGAGAGCCCATTCTTAGCATCTTAGCACAGAGAACTGTTTAATACTGAGCGCTTTGTTCTCCATGTTAAATGCCTATTGACTTCTTTGGCCCAGAGAAATATTGATTTTTCTCTTGCTTTCTTTACAGGCTCTGCTTTCTTCCCTGGTCGCTGTGCTGAGATCTTTGCCAAAGGTCAGAGCGTTGGGAAACTCGGAGTCCTACACCCTGATGTTATCACCAAATTTGAGCTCACCATGCCGTGCTCTGCCCTAGAGATCAATATTGAGCCTTTCCTGTGAAGACCGGACTTCTGTCCTCCTACAGATGTCCACTTTCACACGCAGCACCCTCTGCTCCTCTGTCTTTCTCTGCAGGGAACATCCGCTTATGCTTTTAAGTTTCAATAAACTAAAAAAAAAAAACAAGTCTGGCTCCGTGAGTAAGTATGTTCCTTACAGTGCAGTTGGGCAGTGTAAGAATGTGGCATCAAGGATGAGACTGTGCCACCGATGTTTTTAAGGGAGGGGAAAAAATGTATCAGGTTGGGTGAAAGCCCAGTGTTTTACAAGAGAAATGTAATGGCAGAGCACATGATTAGTTTTCAAAATCAGAAATGTTCCACAGACACAGCTTCATACTGTAACTGATTATGGCTGCATAACAGGAATCTCATTCTTTTCTTATTGCATGAAATAAGATAATTGATTAGAGCAAATGTTGAGTGAATGTGAGCAGAACGAAGGAGTTGAGCTTTTCTTCTGTACGGTTGTCATGTGCTCATCAATGGCTGGGGGAGGAAAATAAACTTGTTTCATGAAAACCAGAGATATTTTGTAAGCAAGATGTGTGTAATATCTGCTTCCCTACTCCAGACATAACTGTTGCTCCTTTATATCATCCTGAATTCAGGAAGGGGAGTGGGAGGAATTAAATTTTTCCATGGTTGATGTAAGCCTAGCGGTTTTTGAAGCTCCAAACCAAATTGGAGCAATGCATTTAAGAGCATATGCCAGTGGTCTTTTGCACGAGGAGCTGAAAAATATCAAAGCTTTTGTCGGACTGAGGGATATTTGTCTGTACGAGCCAGCATGGTCCCTGCTGCACTTGCGTAGCCCTTCCAGTGGATTCCTTAACCCCAGGTGCACAGCAGGGGCCAAGCAGCTTTGGGCAGTTTGATTTTCTTGCAGCCCTGCCCCTGACGTTATACTAAAACCTCTCACTGATCAGGATTTTCGTCTAGGTGGATTTCTGGCACTAGTTAACAGCGCGGTGCACTGTGCCTCCACTCCCCTGGAAACTGAGGAGCTCCATCCAGACACAGCAGCACTCGCTGCGTCCGCTCTGGTGCAAGGCAGCTGCGTGGGTGGCCAGCTCAGTGCTTCAGCAGGCTCCTTACCAGCTTGTAATGAAGTTGGCTATCGCTCATTTGCAATCTTAGAACCATTGCTAATGTTGCACGCTAACAACAGCAAGCAGTTTGCATTAGGCCAATTTATTGTGGCTCGTTTCCATCACGGAGCCGGACAGCCTCCGGCCCCAGGAGGAGCGGTGCCGGGTTAGCCCTCCGGGTGCTGGGGGAGGACGTAACAGCCGCTGGCTAGTGGGAGAAGAGGTGAGGTGCAACGGTGAGGACGAGGTAAGAGGACAGCTCCGGGAGCTGCGCCTGCACACCCCTACCTCTGGAACCCTGCGGGCTTTTCGGTGGGCGCTCTGTCACTCCGCAGGTGGGAGGGCAGCGGGCAAGGCTGCGGGGTGCAAGCGCCAATACCTGACGAGAGATGCCCGGCAGCTGCCCATCTGGGAACGCTGCGGTTCCCCTCGGGTGGCAGCGGAGTTTTTACTTATCCCTGCGTGACAGACGTGAAATGAGAGCACAGACATTGCACAACTGACTCGAGTGCACATGGAGAGTGAGAAAACTGCAGCCCGCCTTTCCGAGCCTCCCGAGGGATTATCCAGCTTGCCGTGTGCAGGATCTCTCTCCCCGATGCCTACACAACTGTAACCAGGCAAGCTCACAGTGTGGGAAGCAATCTGTACCACAGATGGTAAGTATTAAAAAACCCTGTTTATTAGTGTGTCATGCATGGGGATTAGGACGACAATAAGGCAGATTTGCATTTCAGCAGAGTACAGGCATATTGTGTGCACTAAATATATTTCTGTACGCACGATTTTCTGACTCTGGGTGTCCCAGTTCTCCCGTGAATTTACTGTCCTTGCAGTGTAAAGACCGGCTTAGGTTGGCACTAGGGGCTTGAGCTGCAGGGGCATGCCTCGCACGGCTTTCAGGGATCAGTTCTCCCGGTTCATCTCGTGTCGTGTCGGCAGCCAAGTGCTCCACGAGCAGGACACCAGCTCTGTGCTGGGGAAGTGGCACTGCTTGCCAAGAGCAGAGGAGCAGAGTCAACAGCGAGGTTAAATTCGAAGCCTCTCCAGAGCCACCGGACCCGCTCCCAGCTGCCCGCGATGCCAGCAGCACCTGCAAGGCTGCTCCGGCTCTGAAATCCAGGCTTCGCAGGAGCACCGTGCTCAGGATTATCGGTGCACCCGCACAGGCAGGGAGCGGCACGTAATTCTAGCGTAGTCACTGCATGGCCCAGACCCAACTGCCGGATATTTACAAACTGCTCGTAGTTGGATTCGACGACCGAGGTACCTAACACAGAGCCAGAGGTCTCTGCGATCTTTATTTTTCTTCGTCTGCCCCTCGGCAATATTTGCAAGTGAATTTATAATGGGGGCTCCAGGATTCATTTGCACCACAAGCTTGGTACAGGATACGTGTGGTCTGAGCGTTAGCTCTTTAGAACAAAAACCATGGTGGAAAAAGGTGATGCGAGGTAGCAAGATTTATGGAAAATGAACCCCTTTCCGATAACTTTCATCTGGCAAAACTACAGAAAAAAAAAAGGATTTTTCCAAATTTCCAGTGTCTAGGTCAAATATTAAGGACTTCCTTGCTTAGTCTTCTCTTGGCTGGGAGGCTTCACTCCCCTCCAGGGTCCCCGGTACTGCGTCCTCTCGGGTTTTCTGTTCTTCCTCAGATCTTCCAACGCCTCTCACCAGAACAGCTCTCCCTCTGCCTCCAGCAGACAGAGCAGCGTGTTGGCAGATCACGAGCGGGTTGTGCGGGGGGACCTTAACAAACTGCGAGTCGCTCCCCTTCTACCAGTCACTTACGAGGAGGAACAGAGGACAAGATGAACACGACCACGCCAAATCTCGCAAAATATCTGTATTTTAAATTTTGAACCAAGTACAGTTTGCATGTATTGCACGAACCACATGCGGGTGAATACTATAAAAGATAAAAATATTTATTCAGTATTTAACATATAAGTGCTTGGATTTATCAAGTAGAATTTATAAAACTCTCATAGCATAAAATAGCCGTGATTCAGAAGTGAAGTTTTACACACACAACTGCACCGACGTCCCCGCCGACCCGCGCCTTTCTCGAGACCACCCAACTCCACACCGTGTGCCCAACGCCCGACCCGCTGGGAGGCTGCTCCCGGTTTGTGTCCCAGCCGCCGTGACACAGCCCCGCTGCCAGGCTGCCTCCGCTCCCACGCAGCGGGCGTCAGAGAGATCCTTGGTGGGGCCAGAACCAGGATGCTGTCTGATGGGGGGATACGAGGAGAAGCCCAAGAGCAGCCCAACTGAGCACGGACCCATCAGTTTTGGTGGCTCAAACAAGGTGCAAGTGCGCTCATGCCCTGCTGGAAAACTTGATTAAGCTGTTCTCATGCACACCTGGAGACAGACGTGCCCACAAACCCCTTTTAAAAGAGCTGAGCCACGGCCTGGGCCAATCTACAAACGGCTAACATTTCTGCCTGGGCTTCTTCTGGAGGTTACTGCCCGTATTTTAAAGTCTTGCAGCTCTTGCAAGCGCTCCAACAGGTCAGCCAAAGCTTCCAGCTACGGTTTTTGAACTTGCTTCTATTTGTACAAGCAGCCAAGGGATGGCAAAGCGCCTCCTCTGCATTCCTCAAGTTTATTTATTTTTTTTTTGCAGCCAAGAACACAAACGTACATGGTTAAAACTCTTTTACTACACACTGTCAGGAAAAGGCACAGCGGCCATCCTTGAAGCTCTGCAGCGGCAGCATTATGTTTTGCTAGCCAAGCAGACCGCGTTCACCGCTGTATTTCTCAACAGCTCATCGGTCCTGGAGCAGATACACATTTATCAACGCGCAGCCCGAGAATGAAAGCCACGGCAGCCCTAACTACTACCCTACAGCTTTATACAGGTATTGCAAGGTGCATGGAAGACCAGTCGCGATGCTGCGCAGCACCACCAAGTTACGGCAGCTCAGCACCACCTCTCGCCGTGCCCCGGTCACCCCCAGCATCAGCCGCGAGGCGCTGAGGGCGCTGCCCGTCCCCCGGCACCACGGGCACGGGGAGCGAGCTCAGGGGCAAGCAGGCTGAACGCCAGCCTCACCGCTGCGGTAACTCTGCTCTGCTGTACAGCACAAGAATCTCTCGGTGGATGCTGGTTAACGTTAGAGAGAGATTTGTTAGACATCACTCAACATGCTTTGGGTTACGGTTTTCTTTCTTCCGCTTTACCTTTTTTTTTTTTTTTAATAAAATTGGATTGCAATGGGTAAAACCAGGCCTGCAGGAATGGCTTGGCTACCAGAAGGCGGTATGAAAAGCAAGCAGCAAGCACACCCACCACTGCACTTCCCCAGGGGAACGCCAAGGCGGTACCCGAGCGGGGCCGTCCCTGGCGGTGGAAGCAGCCGGGCGGATGCTCCCACTGCTCACGGCAGCGGCACGGCACCAGCCCCGCGTCCCGGCCCCGCTGACTCGTGGCGAGCCAGTCCGGTGGGGATGGGGCTTCGTGCTCCGTGCTTGTCACATCCATCTGGAACACGGGTGGCTGTCACAGGGTGCGGTGAGATCAGTGATTTCTGTTATTTGTGTTCAGTGATTCCCCTCAATCTTCAGAACCGGGCATTTTGGGCCAGTGCAGAAAGGCACAAATGCTTTTTGATCAAGTTACCCGCCTCGAACAACTTCTCCCTGAAATGGTGATGCTATGATTTACTTGTCAAGGAGGGAGACGTGCTCAAATCAATCCTAACAGCCCATGCAATAGTGGCACGATGACGGTAGCGGTGAAGCCCACTGATGAGTATGTTACGAATTTATACGGCACTTCCACCTCCAGCCTCCTCCGGGCTTCCAGGTCACTGATGGGGAACTTGTAGCAGTAACATAACGTGCTGAGGACCATGCTCTTCATCAGCTGACGTGTCAGCAGGATAACAAAGAGCCCTGTGAAGAACCTGGCCAGCACGAGCACCACCGTCGTACCGGTAATGAGAGGAAAACCCAAATTTTCGCCGGTGTAGGCTGGTGCCGCGTACTGGTTATTTAACCAAAATCCCACAGTTGCTCCAGCTCCGGCTCCTAAAATAGTAGTGGTGTCCCCCCTGGTAGGGCTGTAGTAGTCTAGCTTGGGGTAGTTGTAACACAGGACGAGAGGCACGGCTATGGACAGCAGCGGGCAGAAGGGGCTGGTGAGCAGCAGGTGATCTATGCTGTCCCACGCAGGATACAAGAGCACGAGCAGCACAGCCGAGATCAGCGCCCCACCAATCACGTCCTGTAAAGAGATCACGTTCAAAAGCTCGGTGAAAGGCCAAACACGGGTTCCCAGATCACTGCAGAACACCAACACCCGCATTCATAAGCGTGCAACAGCAGCAGAACTGCCTGACCCCAGCACCCACTGATGCCTCCAGGTTCGCAGATGGGGAACGAGGGGTGGTTTTGCGAACAGCTACAAGACAGAAGCGAGAGGGGGCGTAAGCGTTAGAGCATCCTTTGTGCTTCTTCCCACCGCTGCCTCCTGCTCAGGTGTGTGCTCACACAGCCACAACTCCCCCACCAGATTCCTGCCATCGCCTCCAATTTTTGCCCCGAACAAACTCATTTTTGCCCAGAACAAGAGATTCTTCCTCTGCCCTGCTCTCACACTTCACAGGCACTCTCTGTACGTCACTCGAATGGCAGAAGCAGGCACCCAACTGCAGCTCACAGACGTTACTATAAGCTGCCTCAGCACAAACCTTTCTCTCATAATCCTACAAGTGATTTCATCGCACCGATCGGATTATCACCCGCTCTGCATAAATGGAAGGATGCCGTCTTTTGTCGGAGACGGCCCCCAGGAAGCGGGGCAGCAACGCTCGGTGCGGACGCAACGAGCACCGCCAGCCCGGCCAGAGGTGGGCACCTCCGGGCAGGAATAAACCCGTGAGAAAGCTCTTGCCCAAGCCTCCGAAATCTGGCTGGCATTTAAGTGCCTGAGGCAAGCCCGTAGTTAAAACCTGATTTATTAACAGAGGCAAATCAGGTGTTTGGAGAACTTGGTTGTTGTCAACAGCAGTGCTGGGAAGGCAGACGGAAGCCAGCCCAAAACAGCAGCTCTGTATGAAAGCAGGCAAATAAAGAGCAGTGTAGGAAGTGTCCCCGTGCTGCCCCAGGTCTTGCCCGGGATGCAACAGACTTTGGATTCTGGCCATGAAATTCACTGCCAATGCTACAGCTAATCACATACAGCAACGTCCTGTTCTCAAGACTGTGCCTTCCTCAGCAAGTCATGACAGCTGACTACTTCTATGCGTGGTCACAGAGCAACAGGAATTATTTATGAGAACTTACTTCTGGTTACGCCGGAATGAGAGGACTTGTTCACAACTGAAATATTTAATGAATTTCTGGGAAGCGCATTACCCACGTACACCCAAACTTCAGCTGTTGACGACTCCCAGGTAATGAATTCACAGCACGTTTGGTTTTAAGCAACTCCAAGTGCCATTCTGCACGTTCCTCATACGGATTTCCACCTACGTTTGTCTCCTCATCCATTATGTTAGGACAGTTGTGGAAATAAAGTTGTTTACAGATAGCTAAGACGTAAAATAACATCAGGTGTCAATATTTCACAAAATAACCCATCTTCCGATGCCAGTTCTTAGATGAGGATTTTACACACGAAGACACGCTCGGGCCTGGCCCCAGCACACAGCACTGTCACCGAGGAGCTGGGGCTTGTTCCAGCACAGACATCCCCAAATCCCACCACAGACATCCCCAAATCCCACCACTGCTGTGGAGGCCGCTTCCCACCCTGCTGTCTACCTTACATTGGAAGGAAGAGTCCTGACGTCCCGATGCCTCCTCCCTGACGGAAAGCCAGCAGCTCTCCACGTGCTTTTCTGTCCCAGCTGTAAGTACTTCACCGAACAGGGATGCCCGCGGGCTCCATTTGCACCTCCTCCCCACTGACACCCGCATTGTTCTGGCCCTACAGCTTTCGTCACCCTCTGCTTAGGGACCTGACTAAAGCTCCCCAGATGGTACAGCACCGTCCCCTTGCTGACCCCCTGGGCAGTAACACAGCTTGGGTGGTTCTAACAGACCCAACCTACTCCGCTCCAGTTTGTACCTGGGTCCCCAGGGTGGGTGCCCGAGCTGATCCACTGGGGGGTGGGAAGAAAATGCAAATGTATTTATTACTGGTAGAAATATATATATTCAAAAAGCAGTGCTCGTTTCTTTAGTGCTAATTTAATTAGCAACCCTTAGTTTCCATTTTGGTGTATGCTGTAACGTAGACACGCATTAGTACAGCGCACGTATATAACCTATAAACACACGTGTGTGGGGGTGCATGGCCAGAAATCTCTTACTGGTAGGGGTGTGCAGCCAAAAGAGCTCACAGAGCCGTGGTTTATGCCATTTGCAGTATGCAGGCTTGGCCCTCCTCCTTTCAGAGGGCCCTTAGGAGACAGTGCTGTGAAGCCAGGACGGGATGTGCCCCACGGCCCCAGCGGGCTCCGGCTGCACCTTGCTTGTCCCTCGGGTCCAGCGCTGCAGGGGACAGGCTTGTGCCGGGAGCACGGGGAGGCAAGGCCAAGCCCCAGCCCAGGGCTGTAGGACAACAGCTGGCAGCACAGGATTAATGGTTCTTCCCCCTCCTCTGTCCAGCTAGGGGGAAGACCAGAAGAGGAAGGATTATCCTGATGTCTGAGAGGAAAGTTTGCTTTTCTGACACCTCCACACTGCGTTTAGGAGAGGGACCCTAGCTTCTCCCTGTGGGGGGGACATGCCCAGTGCTGGCACAACACATTCTTTGCCCCCTCTCCTCCAGCCTGCAATTACAAAGGAATTCTCACATGGGGCAGGCGTGAATTTTGCCCGAGGCAGTGACATTTAAAGCCTTCCCAGAGATGCTGTGGCTGGCTCAGCACCAGCCAGCACTGCGGCAGCCCCACATGGCTGCTTCCACCCCGAAACAGCCCCTGCTGCCACGCAGCACCCGGCCCCAACCCGAGGGACCTCACATACGTCAAGCTGGGCTGGAAAGCCCTCGTTTTGGTGTGCCCCCTAACCCTCACTGCTGGCCCTTCAGGGTGCTGCTGCTTGGCTTGGCTTTTTTTCACAAGGCCTTACAGCACTACTTTTTATTTTTTAAGGACTGCAAAAACACGTGGTCTGGCTTTCTGAAGGCAAGACCCTGCTATACACCTCCTGCTAAAACCAAGCCAATGCTGCAGCTTGGAACTGGAAGCACCAAAAAAGCCCCCAGAACATCGACCCAGCGCCCCAAACGCAGCACCACTCAAAAATATTACTTTGAATGATCAGGGAAAAAGCACTTCTGTTCTGCTCTGTACGCAGCCACTTACTGCCTGAATTCCCTGGCTTCATTCAGCACTGGTGTGACACAACACTCCCCCTTCCACCCTGAAATGCCTTACTTGTGTTTCATCCCACGAGGACGGTGCCACTGTTTGTTTACCAGCTTTACAATATTTAACGATAATTTCAGGATGAATGGTGTTATTAAAAACCTGAGATTCAGCACAGAAAACGAGCAGGGCGAGCATCACAGAGCAGCCCGTCCCCGGGGGAGTGCTCTGGGCAAAATAAAGGCATCAGCCTGACCCTGTGCTTTCAGAAAAGGAAAAAACAATTCCCTGTGTTTAGAGAAACAGCTTTCAGGCTTCTTTTTGGTGATAAAAAGCATCCTTTTGATTTCCCCAGCATCAGGCAGGACTGCTTTCCCATTAGGGAAAGCCGGGCACGGCGCTGTCTGCGCTGCAGCCAGGAGAAACCCACCTGAGCACAGCCCAGCAGCACGGTGCATTCACAAGGTGGGACAGGGCTGACCCCAAAGCATAAAGGGGAGATGAAAGCCTCCCACATTGCTCTGGGGGCTGCCCTCAGCTGACAAAGCCCTTCTGAACATGATCTGCTGTGGTATTTCTCCTATCTATTTGGGATGCTGCGTGCCAAGGAGAACACCATCACGCAGCTGTTCCAACATGGGACGACTCCAACACGCCCTGGCAGTGGTGAGACCAAAATCTGTTCATCCCACTGAGATGGGGATCAAAAACTGGGCCATGGTTTTAAGAAGGAGAGGAAATATATACATACATTTCCAAAATACAGTTGTCTGGGGAAAACAAAACAAAGACAACACACCACCAAACCCCAGTCTTAGTTTCTCCCATTGCTTTTATTTTTTCCCCTTGAAAATAATCTCAGTAAAATCACAGATTGTCTGCTTCAAAGTGCACCCAGATTTTTGCTTTTCCCTTTCCAGATAACTCCCATTCCCACTTTTCACCTCCTCAGGCCCCATAACTGGAGATGCACGAGGAAGCGACGGACCCTGCCTCCCCTCTGCATCCTACAAACAGGGAATACTCTCAGGCAGTGGAGGCAGGTTTTGTAATTAAATTCTCTCTGAACAAGGCAACTGTGTCACTTCTATCCCCTTCCAAGGCAGAAGCTCCCCTGGTAACAGCTGAGGCCATTGGTGCTTCTTCCCTTTCCTCTAATCATCCTACTCCTGGTGTGAATACTGCAACAGACAGCTCTCACACCACTGAGTGCATGCAGAGGGCCTTTAATGGTAACCCCTTTCTGACTGCAGTGGCTGTGCTCTTTGAGCCCCCCAGGCCAGCAGCACTGCAGCAATGCTGACACAGGCTTTTTAGGGCTGGGGCTGCCCCACAGCACGAGCCTGAGCCGCAGCAAAGCGCAGGAGAACCGCCTTGCCCTTGGTGCTCTGGGTCCTTAAATGGGAAAACCCAGTTACGCTCTATGTGGATACGTTTTACCTGTTCATTCGCTTTACTAAAACATTAAGACTGCTTAATTATACCCTTCGGTATTCACTTCTAGGAGGAGCTCAGTTAAGAAGGCAGCACCACCAGCAGCAGTACGGGGTGCCGTTCAGGCCAGCCATGCACTGTCCCTACAGCTTGGGCACAGCCCCGAGCCCCAGTCCTCCCTCCAGAAGCACCTGTGGCCGCACGCAGGAGGCTGATGTGTGGCGAGAGGCCACGTTCATGCAGCTCGCCCAGCACTGCCCCAGCTCCCTGCACAGAGAAGCCCCTGGTGAAGGATGCTCGGCCCTCTGAAAGGCAGCATTTCTCACGGTGACACGAAGGAGCTTCCCCCCCCCGCCTTAATTTTAAAGCCCTTTTTAATAGTGTCAGAGGCACAAAGAACTTTTTCTTCTTCACCCTAAAAACCCATCCAAATTTAGAGGAGTCTTTCATTATCATGGAACGGCAAGGGAAATATGCCAAGAATTTTTACTGATTGACTTAAGGTCACTGGTGAAGAAAGGATGGCTCCAGATCAGATTTAAGATATTGTTTTGATCCAGTAGGCCTGGGCTGGGAGGTCAGGCTATATTTTATAGACAACCATCACACAAAGGGCTCTCTTTCTTACACTCATCTATTTTCCTTATTATAGCACCATTATTAGTTATAAAAAACACACTATTTCTTCACATGCAGCCAACAAGCAGCGCATCTCCAGCTGCTGGCGGCTGTTCACACCCTAGGAGCCGGCTCCCCGGCAGCTCCCTGACAGGGCAGTGATGTTCCCCCACCAGGTACTGCGTGATGCAAGTTGCACCGAAATCGGTCCTCAGAGCAGGGCTGACACCTCGAAACAAGCGGCCAAACAGCTCGTCCTGCGTCACAGACTTCCCGTGATTATTTTCAGACAACGTATTTCGCATCTCAGCCCTGCAGGGATGAGTTCCCTACAGGTTTGCCTCCTAGCAGCTCTCTGTAATGCTGTTTGGTGTCGCTGCGGCCCTGTAGGCCCAAGGAACCCGGCTGTCCCTCTGATCCCACCTCTGATCGCCCCCCTCGCTCCCCGGTGTGCCCAGCCCAGGCCGTGCCTCCTGCTGAGGACATGGCTGCTCTCGCACAGCCAGCCTCGCTAGGGAGCCCCGCCAGCTGCCCCAGTGCATTCCTCGCAATTAACGTCTCAAAATACGGAGTGACAACCCACATCCCGCAGCAGCCTCCCCTGGCCTTTAAACCCACACGTGGTGGTGCTGTGTCAGTAATTCCCTGGCTGTGTCAGTAATTCCCCTTCAGGTTCAAGCAGCAATAGCCCCGGGGTTTCCTCGCAGCTGCCCCTGAAGGCACAGCTTACGTACTCCCACAGTCAGGGAGGGCGGGCGGCCAGAGGCGCGCCGTGCGCGTGGCGAGGGCGGGGGACAGCAGGGGACAGGGCAGCGTGGCCTCACCAGCACGGTGTGCATCCCCGTGTACAGCCTGCTGAGACACACCAGCGTGGAGAACACGAACGCCGCCGTCAGGCCGAGCTCAAAGGGGTACTGCGGAAAGAAAGAAAAGCGCACACATTAGGCCGTGACCCGCTTCCACAGGGGGACGGAACCACACAGCCTGGGACCCCGCACACCGAAGCCATCCAAAGAGATCCGAGTGAGCTGAGGCAAGGCCCTGGCAGGGGCAGGCCTGGGAAACAGGTGGCACCCGCAGGATTCTGCCCCTCAGCGTCCACCTGGCGTGAGGCCTTAGCGCGGAGGGCCTCCAGAAGAGAGGCGCAGCACGTCCTACAGGCGATCCCCGCGGTTCCGCTGCCGCCTCGCAGCCCGAGGGCAGCCCAGAGCCATGCTGTCTGCCCAGAAGGCAGCGGGATCGATAGTGCTGCGGCAGCAGGGCGCGGGGAAATCGATGTCTGGGCTGAAGCTGCCATCCAGCTGCTAGAGCAGTCAGGGCCGCTCTTCCCTCCGGCGTTTCAGGTTTAATCGGCCTCTTACAAAGCTCCTTTTACAATTCCCTCTCTGAGTTGCCTACTAGCATGAGGAGAATTATTGAAATAAATCATTTTTTTTTTGTAAAAAAATCACATTAGATAAAGAATAAGCTTAACACGTTAGCCCTTTACTCCACTCATTCAAATCCTGTATTAGGGCTCCACTGAAAACAAGTCCAATGGGTTTGTTTCACTTTCTAAAGGGCAGTTTTCTGGAGGATAAAAAATAAAAAAGTGAGATGCATTCACCCAATGTAACCCGGCCTCCATCTCCTCCCCAGAGCCTGGCGCCTGACCAGGCTGGCCGTAGGTGAGCGCAGCAAGGCTCCCGCAGCATCGCTGGGCACACGAGCTCCTGCCGAGCCTGCCCTCGGTCGTACCCCAGCGCAGACAGCTCGGCCCTGCTGCAGACGCCCCCCCCCCCCGGTTCGTGCAGCGCTCTCTCTTCCTCGCTCCTCCAGGCCCCCAGCGTATTTACGCCCACGTTACTCCCCCTGCAGCCTGGGAGCTGGTCCAGGCCAGCAGCTGATGAGGAGGGCAGCTCTGGAAGACAGCGCTATAACGTACAGGGAGATTTTTCCTTCTTAATGGAGGCAATTAAACCATTTAATTATTTTACAGCAGCTTTGTTTCACAGCCGTTTCCAAAAGCACAAGAGCTGCGTGCCCCACTCGCAGCTTATCAGTCAAGGAGGAGAAAGCACTGCTGACCAGGTCTTTTTGGCAGACCCAGCACAAAGTACCACAGGCGGGGCGATGGAGTGACTCCTGACAGCGGGTACCCCCGCACGGCTGTATCACAACACCCCGACGAACAGAGGAGACGTGCTGCTTTTATACCAGGAGGCTCAGCCCCTGCAAGCAGCTCCACATCTGCGTCCGGATGGCAGTACAACCAGCAGGGAGCGGACGGCAGGCAGCACGGCCTCTGAGGAGGAACCCGAGAGGATCTCCCGGCCAGGCCATGAGTCCTCTTGACTGATTATAGGGCTTTATCTTTGTAATGCGCTTGAGGAGAATGAGAAACATGCTTAAAAATGATGCAGCCAGGAAGTTATTATTGCTAAAATACAGGAAATGCCTGTTAGGATTCATAAAATGAAATCAAAATAACCATCGCAGAGCAATGGTTTTCCAGGAAAAAGCTTTCAGGAAGATGAAAGGTTAAAGGTTTGGGAAAAATAATAATTATAGGATCACCCCAAGCAGCCTACCGCAGCAGTGCTGTGAAACTGATGCTATTTCTGCAATACACAGGCTTTTAAATTGTGTTATGCACTATTAGCCTAACACAAGCAATAGTCAGGGGATTTCCAAGGATGCTTCTCCTCGCATCAGGCAAAAAGAGGTGACATATGGTTCCCTCAGTGTCACCAGGAAGGTGACAACCTCCAAACCACAGTGCATCTCTGAGCTGGGTTTGTGCTAAAGCTAGGAGGCTTCCACCCAAATTATTCTGTATCCATTATCAGCCAGCTATAGGTAACAGGGAGAAGCGTGTGGCAGTGGAAATGAACATAGCTCCTCTGGAAGTGGCAGCAGCTTTGGATTTGTGGAGTTTTCTGCAGTTTGAGGGAAGGAGACCAGAAGGCTTGTTTTTTGTTGCTGTTTATGTTTTTTCTTTTTTTTTTTTTTTTAACACTTTTTCTTTTAGCCCTTACCTCGTACTGGTTCATGGTTGCAATGAGAAAGGAGAAGGAGATGGCAGTAGCTGCCATGGCGTGGGTGGAAGGCATCCCGTACTCTGCATCCGTCCGCATCTCCAGCTTCACGACAGGTGGCGAGAGGGGACGAGGCCACTTCAGGATGTCCTTGGAGACCTGCCCTATGTACATCACGATCTGGGGAGAGGAAACGCCACAGGCTGTCAGCCCGCACAGGGAATTCCCACCCTGCCCACCCCAGAACCACAGTTATCTGAGCTTTTCTGCTGCAAAATCCACCGCCCAAGAGTAGAGTTCATCCCCTGAATTATTAAAGGATTTTCCATTATCCCGGTCAGCGAAGGCAGCAGCTGTTTTCCTACACAGCACTGTAACTCGATCACAGCTGGGACCACGAGCAGGTCTCGCTGACAACTCACCGCAGTAGCACAGTGTGAGGAGGAGAGCTGGCTCCCGTCCCACACTAGCCAAGCGTAAGTTCCCAACCCGTCCCTTCTAACCCGTCCTGCAGAGCAGAGGCACCTGAGACATTTTTCTGCCACCACCCCAAACCACCACCCGCCCCAGCCGGTCCCTCCCAGCGCCCCAGCGGCTCCACAGGGCCACCAGGGCTGTCCTGCTGCTGGCAGCTCCTGCTCCACCCATGCACAACGCGCCCCACGCAGCCACCCGGGCATCCCTGGGCAGGCAGCAGGGAGAAAACTGGACGAGCAGCACAACCGACCAGTTCTCCTGCCTCGGTCCCTGATAACAAAGCACCTGCTCGGGGTGCCGGTGGCTTCAGCAAGGGCTCTGTGAGCTACCTGCTGAGCTCTGCAAGTGAGTTGCTGCAAGATCCCAAAGGGAGCTAACGCTAGGAACAGGTGCAAGAGGCAGCACAACAAGGACACGAACAAAAAAGAAGGCATTTGCTTTCTTGTATCCCCACCCCTCCCCGGACAGTACACCCAGATATGTGCAAAGCAAGCTCTGCATCTCAAAACTTTTTTTTAGCACACAAATCAGGGTAATTGACATCTGTCGTGAAAGCTACTGCTCAGCTGCCGCACAAGACAGCTCACGGTTCTGCTTCTTGCACCTCCAGTAGGAAAGGAGAGCTCTTAAAATAACATCCTTCCTCGGCTGTGCTGTTCTGGCACGTGGCTAGCAGCATGCCCATCCGCTGCCACGTTCGCCACCAGCTGCACTGCATCCATCTCTCCCACCAGCCACTTGATACTTTCACCTTAAGAGCAGGATCTTGGGATTGAGGGTTCGCAAACCAGGCCCAGAAAAAAGAACAGAGTTCCACATTCCTTCATCCTCCCTACAGCAAAGGGCACACCGAGGGGAGTCCCCGGCACCCAGCCAGCCCCGGCAGAAGCGCCTGCTGCTGCAGCCTCTGCTCCTCACTGCACGATAACCAAATGCCAGGGTTGAAAGCAAAATCACTCTGCAGCAGAAGACAAAGTGTAGAGGCTGCCAGGTGCAATACCACGTCAGAGGCAAGGTCGGACAAGCCAGTTTATCAGCAGTCCTCCCTAATAACGACTTCCACCTGTAGCAGCACTATTAGCCCTAATACACAGAGGTATTACCGAAAGGGAAGTGAGTCACCTTGGAAATGAAGGCTGTGCTCGGGCTCCTCTGATGGCCACAAACACGCGGGCTGCTGGAGGGGATACAGGTAAGCAAAAATACCAGGTGTTCTCGCAGCACGTGTCTTCCGTTCATTCTAGGATAACTCCTGACCCTTACATATTTTTTAAAAACACATTGTATAGCCAGGTACAGCAGGGAGAGGTGAGACAGCCTCCGCAGGGCAGCAAGGGGAGCCCAGCATGCTCAGGCTGAGCGCTGCTCTCTGCGGTGCCAGACCCCCCCCCCTTCAGCTCCCCCGGGCACAGGGCTTTCCGTGCAACACCCTGCGCCGGTGAGCAGAAGCAGCACCCACGGGTGCAGCAGGATGTCCCACCAGCTGAGCTGCCGGGCTGTTCCAACCAGCACACCACTGCTAAAAGCTCTCGGTGCTGCCCTTTTATTCACCTGCCTTTCAGTGCGCGGGTGCAGCACGGAGCTCCCAGACGCGAGGCACAGGGGCACAGGACCACCGGGGCAGGGGGTGCTCGCCACACGGTGAGGAGCAGCTTGGCGCCCCACAGGGTGGGGGGACACCACGGGGACAGCCACTGCCTTGCAGATGTCGCACCAGCACGGGCTCACAGCGCGGTGGCTCACCGCAAGGAGCATCTGAGCTGTGCTCCAGGTGGCTCTCATCTTCTGGGGACAGTAAGAATCCGTCTTGTTTAAGCGGTGTGTTCTCTTACGCCACACTTCATTAGTTCCTGACCTTATTTCTCTGTCATTTTGGATTTATCCTCCAGCAGCCCCAGGAAAGAAAGCAAGCAGCCTGCAGCAGCTTTTCCCAGCACAGCAGATGAGAAAGGCCCTGTAACAAACCCTCAAATCATAAACATTGGAGCACTGGAAAGGAGAAGGGAGATGGAAAGGTGAGCACAGGCTGGACACAGAGCTAAGCTTCCCCCACAGGACTTGACTTAATTACTTGGTTGCACTACACCTGATACCCTTGATGGCCCGGAACAAATTTAACACGGTTAGAAATTACCCCAGCCTCAGACCCTCAGTAACTCAGGATCATCTAGGTCGCAAAGCCAGGATCAGAGGACTGGGTGGCTTTGCTGCAGCTCCCAGCCTACCCTACAGGAGGCAAACCCCATGTTTATGGTGGCTGTGGACAAAGAGGGGACAGTGGGTCAAGGCATGGCCCTGCAGCACGTCACCCTACAGCACCTGACCACCAGCACAGGTATGCATTTCCAAACCTAAACACCCTAAAAGGCATCATTTGATCTGTTTTAGGCCAGGGACGAGAAAAGGAACCTTGAAGCAAGCCATCTCCTTATGCTCTGTTGTTCTGTTTGCTCCTTCCTTGCATCACTGACGTGTGTCCACCTCGTGTCTCACGCCGTGCTCCTGGTGCTGTTCCGCGTGCAGCTCTGGTACCAGCCACAGACCAGAGGAATTTCCCGCAGTGCTGGTGGCAAACCATTTGCAGGCATCTTCAGCGGAAATAATTTTAATTTGCATATTAAAAAGTACCTCTGCTTTTGCACGGGGAAGTTTGTCTGAACCTGGAGAGTTTTCCGGTACTGAAGCAACAAAGTCAAAACCGTGATGGACGGCGCAGGATGTAATTAGCTGCGGATAACTAGGAGGGGACGCACAGGAAGCTGGCTGGGACAAGAAGCATTAACAAAGCACTTGGGCAAAGACGTATTCCTTGCTGCCCCCCTCTCCAGGGGCTGTCCTGCAGCGCCAGAAGCAGCACAGGACTGTCCCTGTGCCGTGCTGCCCATCAGGCAAAGCCCTTCCCGGGTGAGGGCAGGACAAGGCTTTGTGGCTGCGGTGGGTCGGCAGCCTTGCATTTTACTCCACGGACGCAATTAGCAGTCGCTATAGCAGCACAATGGCCTCTGGGCCCTTCTCCTGTTACTTTCCTGCCCCGAGTCACACGCGGTCCCTCTCCACGCACACATTCCCACCCGAGCCTTTGCGCCGGGGAAACCAGGATGACTGCTGGCGCTTTGGCAGAAGGTGTGGGTGGGGAGCAGGGCATGTCCTCCTCCCATGCCAGGCCCCCGGCCTCAGCGCAGGGAGGCTCCCAGCCGTCCCACCCGCCTGGGAGGGTTGGCAGGAGCAGTCGGGCTGGTTCTTTGTTTCACGCTCTTGTATCTGGTCTGCCAAGGGTGAACCAGAGCACTTCTGTTTTAAACTCACCATTCTGCAGCACTCCTGGCCGTGCTCTAAAGGGAGCGGATGAAATTCTAGAGATGTGGGGTCAAATAGCATCGGCAGCTCCTTCCCTGAGACTCACGCCATGCCAGCCTGACTCGGAACCCACCACTTTGGGCTCTGAAATAATTCAATAATCCAGCTCTGGAAGCCCTGGGTGGACTGCAGAAGCATTTGTCACCTTCCCAGGAAGGAAATGTACAGCTTGAACAGGATGCTGATTGTTTTCCCTCATACTCACTGTATGCTGACAGGAGTGACGGAGCACATCAGGAACACCGCGGAGAGGGGAAAAAAATAAGGGTGCACTAATAATAAACTGGCATTTGCAGCAGATTAGCCAAGCAGAAGCAAAGACTGCATCCTGGAAGTGCCAGCTCCTTTCCAGGGCTGTCAAGGCAGGCGTGACTTTGATTCAAGGCAGAGGCACTGAGCCAAGCACCCAGCCGGCACCGCTCGCAGCCCCTGTGCTCAGCGGCCACAGCCTAGGGCAGCAGATGAGTGCTGCAGCAGCGAGCTGCCCCTCGGGGAGCTCCGTGCTCCCCCTGAGAGGGCCACGCACGGTGAGGACGGGCAGGTTGGGGAGCCCCAGCACCCCCAGTGCAGGGACACAAGGGCACCCCTTGGAGCTGCCCTTGGGCACCTCTCAGGGTGCAGTGACCGACGTGCCCGAGGCAGCCGGACAGCTTCTCATGCAGCATAACGTGAGAGCTCACCTTTGGGGCAGGTGTGCTGACCGGCTGTCAGGGGCTTGTTTTGGAGAAACGTCACAAAAACGGAGGCAGAGCCACCACCAAAAGCAAGGCTTGCTGCAAAGCAGCTTTTCAAAGCGGCAGCCAGGAAGCCAGCTGCCATGCAGCCAGGGCAGGGTGAGCGCAGGCAGATTCCTGCTCACTGTGGGAGCGCTGAGCTTTGAACTGGGGGCAGCCAGCACTTCGAGGGGTGAAAGCCTCTGGAGGGCTGCTCCGCACAGCCAGGCGAGGCAGCAGGCTGCGGTGTCCCCAGGCCCACGGCTGCAGGCACCCGGCCGCTCGCTTATCACCCCAGCACACCCGCGGCTCCACGCCCGCCCCAAAGTCCACGCTGGGCGGTTATTTATATTGTGCAATTGGTGGTTATTTATATTGTGCAAATTGAAGTTCCATGGGCTTAAAAGAGGTGTGGGCACACCTGACATGCTATAAAGAAAAAAAATACTCAAGTGAGCCTTCACCTTTTAAGCTGAGATGCGGTGAGCTTAAAGCATGCCTGAGAGCTGTTTTATTTGAAGCTGTTTTATTTGAAGCTGTTTTCCACCTCCGGACTTCCTGGCTGAAGCAGGCGCACTGAGCATCAAAGCCACCTTTGTGCAGGTTGAGGAGCGTCCCCTTCAAAGGGCTGCGGAAGGGAAGCGCAGACATCAGGATGCCTTCAGCACCAGCCCCGCACCTTGCTCTCACCAGGCAGGTGTTTCACTCGTCTGCCCGTGAAGAGAAAGGCAAAGCCCACAGACGTGCTATGAACCCCCAGACGAAGGGCACTGTGGAAGCATCATGCATGGTTTAAGCTCCCAGAACACCTGGATGCGACCGCAGCCCGTATCTCCCAGAACCACACTGAACCAAGGTGAACAGCTGGTTTTGGGGACCTAGGACTGGAGAATGCAGCCAAGGCACCAAGGGCAGCCTCACCTGCTGCTGAAATGCACTTCCCACGATCCTTCTTACTGCCCCCCTGCAGCTCCAACGTAGCTTATTCACGACCACCTTGCACACATCTGCTCTTGTGACTGTTTTTATTTTAAGCAGCTCCTTCCCTCCCCTGGCATTCCCAGCCAGCATCCTTCTCTCTCCAGCTTCATTTGGTTAGGGGCTCATCTCAGCTTTCAGTCTCTGCTCAGAAAATAGCCTGTTCCCTAGCCATCCCTGGCCCTGCTCCAGCTGGAATTGATCCTTCCCGAACGTGGGTGACTGGCTCTGCAGAAACTATCGCAGATAAGATGCCGTGAAGGCCTTGCAAACAGCGTTAATACTTGCAGTTTTTAAGGGAAGAATCCCCCTGATTCAGCCTGGGACCCCAGTTCTATCATTTCCAGCATGGAACAGAAGCCCCCAAGTTTAATTCCCAAACCCACGGGACGAAGTACCACAATTAACGCTGCCGGTGATGACGAACACCACAAGTGGTGGCTCTCCATCCCAGCAGCACGAGGAGGAACCCTGCTCCCTCCCGCTCAGCTGTGTCGCACTGAACACCTTGGCGCTCCCCTGCAGCCAAACCAACCCTGCTGTAGCACGTGTTAGCGAGGTGTCTCGGACAACCCAGACCCCTTAGAGCACCATGAACCAATTCCTGCTCAACAGCAAGTAAGCCACCCAGCTGAGCTTGCCATAACATTAACACCAAGTCTACGTAATACTTCAAACCACTTCAAACTTAATTAAAATGTTTCTAAGGCTACAGATTGTCAGCAGTCTGTGTATGTAAGACAGCTTCCCCTCTTCAGTATAAAAATGCAACCCCACAACTCCCTTGGTAACTGAGAAATAATGTTAATAGTCATAATATCAGACGTTTGTGTGCTCTAATTAAGCCAGGCGAGATGTGGCCAGTAATCAGGTAGCCTCCTTGGCAGGTAAAGGCAAGGCAAGTCTTCAGAGGCACACAGGCAGCTTGGAAGAGTCACTTTTGAGCAATATGCAAAACCAGAAGGCAGTGACTACCAATTATCATTCTGTGGCACACGTCCAGAAGCAGTAGGTGTGCTCCTGGCCAAAACCCAGCTCTAATTACACAGTGTCCACCTACTTCTGAATTTCAACTGCAAATTATTTTTCCTGTTCTCTTTATAAAAATTTATTGACTAGGGTTACTGGCACAGAAGAACTGATGCCTTCCATCCAGGACTGGATGCATTTTAAGTGTATGACCCAATTCAAATTGTTTTTATTATTTCTAATCATGTTATTTGGACAAACGACAGAATATTATTAACCAGAATTGACTAAGCCAAGGAGAAGCATTGTTATAATGAAGAAAGCTAAGTATCGCTTCCAAGTCTTTATCAAGTTTCAATTTCTCAAATCAGTGTAGATTGACAAACAAATCTCCAGGGTCCATCATCTACCAGAGATACTTCCTACCTCCCTTCTTCAGTCTAAAACAAGCTTTTTTGGGGGCAAAGATGTAATTAATATCAAGATGGGCAGTGGCAGTGACAGAATAGACGTTCCTGTACAGAATAAAGTCCTGCTTATCCACTGGCTTTCAGAGCCAGAATAGAAACCCATTACTCTGGATCCCCTACGCTGCATTTAGGAAGGCTGAAGCCTGATAATTGGAGAATGCTCCAGTATTTCTGATGGACAACACTGCAAGTAACGCCCCGGGTAGCAAGGAGGGGAGCAGTAGTCAAAGATATTGCCAGGTCCATGTTCCAACCTTCACCCTAGCAAGGCTGAAGACACTGAGAACCATATAAATAACGTTGGGTTCTTCTGTTTGTTTGCAGAGGTTTTGTTTGAAAGGTTATCCTTACTCTTAAATACTCATTTGCTACAGCAACAGAATTAGGTACGTGCTCAAGTGATTTAAATACTTACAGACCAAATGATTATCATCCTTCTAGACACGGAGTGATCGATGTTCCAGTAGGTAAACGGAAGGAAAGTGATATAAAAGACCTCTTCACCCAGAGCAGCTGAAAACTTGAATAAGTAGTAGTAGAAGTAGTTCTTCACAACATATTTCTGTGGAATGCCCTGAAAAAAAGATTTAAGAAATGTTTAATGAGTTAGAAAACTATATCAAACAACCAAGGTATTTCACTGCTATGGTTCCCAGCCCTTAAATTATTTAATTTGTTAGAACAAACGTCAAGAAAAAATTCAATTTTTGTACTCAAAGACCACGTAACAGCTCAATTACACTTTGCAGGGATCAGAAATCCATTAGGACTAATTAAGGGTAGCAGTCACATCTACAAAGGTTTTCCAGAGATCAGATCAATCTTTGCTCCAAGGAAATTATCTCCATTTAATAAAAGGGTTCTGATGCTTTTATTTCCAAGTTTCCACATCTGCAGTTAAAAAGAGCCACCGCCGCTGTCGCTGGAAGTGTGTTTTGAGATGAAGTAAGTAAACTGGAATTACTGGACTAATTCTTTTAAAATTTGCCTCATTAAGTCAGACAAATTTACTTCAACAGTCCTGGACATTTTACTTTTCTCTCTTCGAAGTGGCAGGCGGCCCGCCGGAGCTGGGAAGCCATACGGAGCTGCGTGTGGCACGGAGGATGCGAGGGTTTGCTGCTGCTGTCAGGACTGGGACACCACCGAGCAGCCTGCTACAGCCCTGCTGCAGCAGCTGCAACGTGCAGTCAGGTTGTATGCAAACACCTGCATGCTTCTGGAAAAGAGGGGATGATGTGTATGAAGAGGATTTGGGAGGCAAGAGAGCCAAACTCTCTTCATCTCTCCCAAGAAAAAAGACACGCATGGGATTTGGCTGGGTAATCAGGGGCTGAAAGAACATCCTACAGATGAGGGCTGCGAAGGGAATGCCAAGGTTTCAGACTCCCTAGGTAAAACAGCTTTGACGTAAACTCCTAAAGCTCAGAGGAAAGCTACCATGCTTGGAGTTGATGTGAGCCTAATCTACCAGGGAGAAAGCCTCATCCTACGTGGCAGTGAGAAAGCATAAAAATTGTCCAGGAAGTCTAGACATTCAATTGTGACTCATTTTAGGGGCAATTAGACATTCGAGTCCCTTCATCTGCCTTCAGAATGGAGACGAGGCAAACTGCATAAAAGCCACCAAAGCAGGATGGAAAAAAGACTACATTCATTCACCTATTGCAGGAAAAAATATATTAAATTGATTTTTGCATCAATAAAGAGAAAAGATGAGTCAACACTTGTGAAGCGCTCGGGTTGCAGGCGCGTCCCCCATGCATTAGTAACGGGGGTGGCAGATCAGTTACCGGCACCGCGCTCGGGAAACCCGGCGGCGTGCGACGGAGCTCTCGGCCGAAGCATCTCGAGCCTCACACGCCAGTGAGAACACCCCCCGGTGCCATTAGCAGCTCTGACGCTCCTGCCTGAGATCATTAAACCATCTTTGGTCGTATCCGTGGGTCCCAGAAGAAGGCTTTCTGCCAGCACTGTTAATTCCTCAATTAGGCGGCTGTCTCCAGCAGACCAGGAGATACGTGCTTCTTTAGATAACAGATGATCAGACACGTCCCCACGGTAATTCTTTTCTGCTTGAAACCTCGTGGGGTGAGGGATAAAACTTTCTAATTACAATAATCTGTTTTGTAGGGGAAAAAAAGCAGTTTTATAATTATGCAGGTTCTAAAAGAAAGCGGAGCTAAAAATACTTTGAGGCAGAAGGCAGGGCCAAATCCTTCCACACTGTTTTTTAGAAGCCTTTCTTTTTCTCTCTTCTCCATCACAAGTCATCTCCCACTTGTTAGTTTGACTTTAAACACTTTTTTTTTTTTAATAACACACCAGCAGTTCTCAACAGGCTCACGCACGAGGCGTGAGACAAAGCCCACAGCTGTGACAGGTGACGGCAACAGCCAGAGGACAGGCGTGAAGGGGATCTCGGAATGGCTCCACTTGCTTTCAGAGAGGGTATGGTAATTAAAATTCGCAGTCGTCATGATCCTAAGGCCATAATTACGGAAAGCCCACCAAGCCTGCTCCTCGTGCCTTAGGACAGCAGCCCACACGGGGTCCCTGCCTGGTCCCAGCAGCGCAGAGCTGAAGGCCGGCACTCAGCTACCGCTTACCCCCCGTGTCCCCTTTTTTCCGGACAGCAGCAGGTATCACTGCATGGCACAAAGCGTGCTCCTTCCGTTCTAACCTCAGCGCAGCAAGACGCCACCACAGTTAACGTGTGCCAGCGGTTGGCCTCCCCGTGAGGTTTTTTCAGCCTGCGCTTTTACACGGCTGAGCTTTAGCAGAGGCGTTTGTGCTGAATGTACTGAGGCGACTCGCTGCCTCCCGGGACCTCCGAGCGCTCGCAGTGAGTCAGCCCCTCCATCCATCGCCGTCACTACGCGGTCAGAAGCAGAGAGCTTTTAACGGACAGTAATTAAGGCCGTAGGGAAAGCCAGAATTTTAAGAACATTTCAGAAGAAAAGGTATAATAAGCCGCAGCATTCCCAAACACAGGAGATGGGTAATTTCAAACAAATGACCCTTCTCATCTGCTTGGAAAAAAAATCGGCCGCTCAAATTATAAGCGACGCACGTGAGCGTGCAAGTCTCCCTGAACGAAGCACCTGCCCGAAAATACTCGCGCAGGAGCAGCTGTTACAGCTCAGCCCGACTTCCCCATCCCCACACGCCGGCGGGGGGCAGGAGGGTGCCCACCGGGGCCGTCCCCACAGGATGCAGCCACCCGGCCGGCCCCGAGCCACCCCGTGGAGCAGCAGGGGCACACCTGGAGCCTGCAGCACCTCGGGGACCCCGGGGCACCAGCACGCTGCTCGCAGTACAACGGGAGCCCAGCGTTCGGGCACGTACGCACTTCAGGGACACTGAGCTTCTCTAGCTGAAGTACAGCAACAGCAGCTGAACGGCTAATAACAAGTATTTTAAATGTATTTCTACCCCACACAAGGAAAGAAGGCACGCAAAGATACCACCCCCCTTCCAAGTCCTGCAGGATCTCTCGTGTAAGAGCTGAACAGGCACTGGCTTTTCTGCCCCATCTCCAGGGACCAGCCCTAAGGCTCAGAGCCTGACCCAGAGACACCGTTAACCAAGGGTTTGGTACCAGCTCTCGGTGCCTTGGGATCTTTCGGGAGATGAGCACGATTAATTAAGGTTCTTGAAGTCGCTACGACTTCACTTGCAGCAGAAACTTGGCAGAAGGTTGGGAGTTTCTCCCCCAGAGACCCTACTTAATGCATTGCAATTCTCACTTAAGGGATTTTTTACACTATAAAAAGTCACAAAATTTAGAGAAGCTGCTGAAGACAAGGCACACGAAAAAAGCCCCAGATTCCTGTCTAGGTGCTGCTGTACGTGCAGACGGCAGACACCAGGCAGCTCGGTCCTGCAATGCAGCACGGCACGGAGCATAAATCTGGGGGAAACACTGGTGCTGCGGCACTGTCTAGAAGCAGTTGGCTTTACGCCACTTACGTTTATGAGCTGTACCTAGGCAATATGACAACCTACCAAGTCACAAGAACACACTAGGGAGCAGATTTTGGAAAGGAAGGCCAAGGACACAGCATCAGAGACTTCAGCCCTCCCGCCCGTCCGCACAGCTGGGCGTCCCCCGCAGCGGAGAGCAGCCACCAACGCCCCCGGCACGCCTGCGTTCACCTCCCTCGGGAGCAGCAGCCCTGAAACTCACCGCTCCGAGGTGGGACAGGCTGGCAGGACAAGGGGGCCGTGTCCCCAGGAAGAGGCCCTGCACGGCTGCAGCACCGTAAGCCCCCGTGAGGGATGGGTCGGAGAGCACAGGAACTGCAGTAATGTGAGAAACAGGGCAAGGAGGAACAGAAGCATGGAAACAATTGCAGAGATGTTGGAAAGATAGGAGAGATAGGGAATGCACATAAGGAGCCCCGAGGCTTGATGAACCTCACCTAGCCATTCATGAGCGTGCAGCTCCCTGCTCTGCTCAGGCACTTTTAATTAGGTTGCGATTCCCCCCCTCCAGGACGTGATGCAGCCAGGGCATGAGAGCTGCCCGGGTTTGTGCGGTGTCCTTGTCCTTGGAGAGAGACCTGCAGCTAACTGAAACCTGAGAGGCCACGGGATGGAGAAGAACAAAGCAGGAGAAAGCCCTCTTTAAACGCGACAAAGTTCTGCCCCTTCCCAGAAACGGCTCATCGGCCCCGTCGGTCAGCACACGGATGGGCATCACCCGGCTTGCAGCTGCTGTGCACGAGTTTATAGTGGCATGCACTGATGGCATAATTATTAGGGACAGCCTTGAATCATCGCTTAATGCAGACGCAAGAGGTAACAGTGAGAGAGCTTCCAGCCAGCCAGCCACGGTGTTTCAATGGCCTCAGACAAACAGGCAGCCTGAAAGTCAGGGGGATTTCTGGTGGCATTTCAGCAGCTTAATTCATCCCAAGCACCAAAAAAAAAAAAAAAAAAGCCATTATGCAAAGCTCTCAGCAAGGTGCCTTGGCACTTCCCTAGCCGATGTCTCTCGCCCCACTCATCACGACTTCCATCAGTACGTATTGATCCAACGTTCCCCCTTCATCCCCGAAGGATGGATGCACGCACGTCACCAGCAGCACGGCCAGCACAGGCCTGGGACAGAGAAGACACCTCAGCTCTCTTATCTTCAGATTCTTTTCCCTTCTGCCCTGATTAGTACTTGGGAGGCAGGCTTAATTATAGATTTCTGTGCATTGTTCTAGAAGTAACATAATTAGGCCTCCTTCCTTCGCTGAGAGGACAAATGGATGTAACATCTGCCGGGTTGTCTGGATATAAAATGGAATAAAGCGAGACCAGAGTTGTCAGAGGACTCGCTTCGCAATTAATAGGAAGGATTAATGAAGGAAAAAGAATCATCTTCCTAAAAGAAAGCTTTCTTAATTAAAAAGAAAAACCCAGGAGTCTCTCAGAGACATAAGGCAGCGGCTGCCAACTATGCAGACCTCTTGTGAAGAGCAGCGCCTGCAGCCAGGTGGAGGACACCCCATTGCTTCCTGCAAGACAGACTGCAAGAAGTCAGTTTTCAACCACACCTGCAGCTTGACCAGATCGTTTGATTCCTGTTCTTGTCCTCCAGCTCCTAAATTCATTTCTCCAGCAGCAGCCCCCACACCCATGTTTCCAGCTGGTTCCTCCCATGTGGCTATGAGACCTCTTCTGAAGAGCCCCTGTACTCATTGCTTTCTGTCAAGAGAGGTTCCTTGGGGCACTCCAACAACTCCCCTCGTGCTTCCTTGTGTGCTCCGTGGGAGCTTGTCCCTCTCGTGGCTACTCTACTTGCCCAAGAAACTCCTCGGCCTTCCAGCTCTTCAGCTTCTGGTTTTAACCACTGACAAGTGGTGGCAACAGCAGCCTCCTGCCAAGGAAGGCGCACACCACCAGCACTGCTTATGCATAGCAGCTGCTTATCCACAAGCACTGGGAAGGCTTAGCTCAGCTCCTCCATCAAGCCACCAGCCCTGCTGTCCCCACCAGAGGTCACGTAGGTTGGATGCAAGCTGCTCCAGGAGCCCTGATGGAGGCAGTGGGAGAGCTTCCCAAGAGCTTCAGCATCTTCCTTACTCCAGGAAGGCTGACTTGTGCAAAAAAAAGGAAGGAACAGGGCACAAGAGAGGCAGGAGAGGGAAGGACAGAAGGAAAAGGCTGCCTTCCCCCCTGATTTACAGTGGGAGAACAGGTTTGTGTAATTGCGTTTTAATTCTCCAGAATTACACTGCAATTTCATGAGGTACACCACGGAGCCTACGCCTGGAAGTGGCAGAGGAAGATGTTTCAGGGGTTAGATAGCTGCCGTACCTGCGGAGAGAGGAAAGAAACATGAGCTAAGAACCCAAGAAGGCAAATTACTGACTGCTCAAGAGGACAGCGATTCCAGCCTGAAAACAGATCAAGAGACTCCTCCAGAACTCAAAGGCATTTTGTACCTCCGCAGGCTGAGTACCAGCAGCAGCATCTCTGGAAGGGAGCGTTGCAGAACGCCAGCACCAGGCGCCCACCTGCCCACACCACCGCCTCCAGCTTGACCCCCAGCCCAGGCGCCTGAGCCAGAGCCGTCCTGGCACTGCCACGGCTGCCAGACACCCGGGCTGCTCCTGAGCCAGAGAAGGGGCAGCCCCAGCGTGCAGCTTCCCCAGTGCACCCGGCTCTGCGTTGCTCCAAACCCAACAGAAGCACAAGGGCATGGCCCAGCGACCACAGGAACCATGACTCTGCTGTTTCAGAGCAAGAAGCTGGCTCTGGGCTGAAGATTCCGTTTTAGAAATACACCATAGCCCGGAAACCCAAGATGAGCCCGAGTCCTACCCAGCCGCATGACGGACCCAGCCAAAGACTGTTTCCACAGCAGAAGTCTAGTTCAAGAGGCACAGAGCAGCAGGGCTCCTGGAGGACCAAGGGGCAGAGCGATGTCCTACCATTTTCAGACAGTTCAGAATTTTTTACGTGCTACAATCAACAGCACAGGGAGAAGCGACCGCTTCCCTGGCTAGGAGTCGAGTCAAAGTGCACTTTTCTAAGGCAGTGCCGAGAAAGGCTCGGGCTTCACTAGGGCAACCATGGTGGTAGCCACACAGACCCCCAGCAAGGCACGTGGCATTTGAACAGCAGCCAGGGCTGCAGAGGCAGCTCCGAGGCCACCTGAGCAGCCCTGGGGATGAGAGATGTGGATATGATGTGTGCAGCTCATTCACTCCTAACCTCGTTTCTAGCTGCAATTAGTGCAAGCCGTGCTGACGCCAGCTGTTTCTGACGGGGACAGGCACAAGCAGAGCAGCAGCGACCCGCCGAAGCCTGCTCGGTGGCACCAGCAGCTCCCACACCTCTGTGCCACTGGGCAGGAACCAGCGGGTGCTGATAGAGCTTCACAGACACCTCTGTCCTCACCGGCTCTCCGACACCAACCCAGCATGGACGTGCCCCTTCTGCTCCCTCAGGGGGCTCCTCCTGTAGTGCCCAGAGTGGCAGATTAAACAGCTTTTTTTAATGCATGCTGACTGATGTAGTAATAAAATGCTTCTTATAAAGCACAAAACATGTACGGGAGGTAACGTAAGAACTGGCTGTCCAAAGGAATTTTCCAGGAGAAGAGATTTCCTCTGGCTCCTCGTCCACTGAACCTGCCCCAGACTCCAGAGGAGGAAAATGACGAGACGAGCCCTTATTCTTCTGCTTGATAGCCGAACTAATGGCCTAAGACGTTCAGCAGAATTATAAAGCAGCAAGTGGCTTGCCTCCAAGCAGGGGAATTAATCCCAGGATCCTGACAGCTCCTCATTACGAGGTCCAGCAGCCTCCAAAGAGATGACTCAGGCTGTGCTGAGTCACAACGTGCTTGGTCCCCAGCGCCACCGCTCCAGCCCCACTGCAGCCCCCCCATATGCCCCCACGCCAGCAGCACCAGCCCTAACAGCACCGTACAGCTACACACGATCCCTGTTACCACCACCGAGTGGAGTTTCACAAACGTTTATTAGCATCGGGTGCTTCTATAGCAAGGTCTGCCAGGTCACCGAGCGCTGGTCACAAACAGCCCGCGCTGGGCTTCGCTGCAGCCCTCCGACCATCCCACCACGGGTGTGACCGTATGCCATCGCCAAAAGGGCGGCACAATCATCTCACGAAACCCCCTCGCAAACCGAAACATCCCTCAGTGGCCGCCTTCCACGGGAACCTTCAGACAAATCCCGGATGCAAAACCTATGGCAAGGGAACCCTGCAGAGGAGAGACCTCAAAGCTCTAGGACAGGTCTGCGTCAAGCTGCCGGACACAGCGCGGCAGCCAAAGCAGGGCTCCCACCCGCGCACTGCCAGCAGTTACCCACGCTTGAGGACATCGGTGCCGTGCCATCGGTAGCTGCGATCAGGCAGCCTGTAAACATCGCACCCGCCCGGCACAGCTCTGACAGTTAAGGTATAACTACAGAGTAAATACAAACTGCACTCGTTCAGGCAGAAAGACAGATTGCAGGTGGTGATAAAGCATCTCGCAAAAGGAAATGGGGAGAAGAAACGAGTAAATCTCTACAGAAAACTTGAAATAAGTTTTGTTTTTTTCCCTCCCCCCCTCTGTTGCCTTTAATTCAGGATATCAGCTTCGGGACCCAGCTTCCATCAGGAGCCTACAGATAAGCAGCGCTCTGCTTTTCCAATACACAAAGCATTTTTTTTAGTTATTCAGTGAAACACTAAAGAAGCCTTTGGAAAGTTAGTATTTGTTTGTGTGCAACTTACAAGCATATAAACTTAAAGCAACAACAAAAAAAAAATCAGGAAAAATACCTTCCAAGCAGTTTTGGATGTAGATTCCTTGTAAATCAAAGTAATGGTAGAAAGGAGTGCAGAAAAAGTACGAGCTAGAGACAGTGTAACTATAAGAAGTTATTGTCTTGTCTTCTGTAATAATAAAACCCATCAGTACCATCAGCTGAAGCCCTTGGGTTCAATGCTAAGCCTGAGCCAGGGCATAAATAGCACATTGCATTAGCAACATTATGAATTACCCTCAGATATCAGTGTTTTCACTTGAAGGTGTTTTTTTTTTTAAAGGGAGTTTCTAACTGACCTGGCAGGGAACGCAAGGAGCATGGACTAAGCAGTAGATCCAATATTTAAGGAACACTTCACATCCCGGTACGTCACTCCTTGCCTGGCCATCCCACAGCAGCTCCCGGGGCAGATGGGGCTGAGGGACAAAGCCCAGGAGCGCTGCCAGCCGTCGCGATGCTGCACACAGCGACGAGGCCTTGCTGACTTACAGAACATATCAGCTGCAGGTTACACCTGCCAGAGGACACTGATACACCGTGAGCAGTACCACCAGCAACAAACATGCGGGTAATTAAAGGTCTCCCCCGCAAGTCCTGTCTCACCGCCCTCCCTGGGGCTCTCCCATGTGCATCCAGCCCTGCCAGGGATCTCCATCCCCTCCCAAACCAGCACCA